>NC_135625.1:29425042-29728072 GCF_053574225.1 Canis aureus | reverse complement strand
AGGGGGTTCTATTCAAGGGAGAACACCCCATAACTTTTAAAAACACTGGTAATTCATATGTAACAGGTGGTGTAAATAGAAAGAAATACCTCTCCAAGTGGAGGTCCCCCTTTATTGGGTACCTGACAAGGGTATGTCTTAGGGTCATATGGTAGAGTCGATGTCAGTAATAGGGCAGGCACTAGGAGTATCCTGGAGGAAGGGCGCTTCTCACTGATCTCCTAACTTGACAGAGAAAAGACTCAGAAAAAAAAAATCCTCTTTTAGTTGCTGCCTCTTAGCTTGAGCCCCACTCAAAAAACAGAGGAAGCCCTCATTTGGAAAGCAATTTGCTCTGTCCATTCAAGATTTAAACCAATTATTCAGGGCCATCCTCAAAAGGTCAATTTTTGGTATTAAAAAAAAAAAAAAAGTCAAAGTCTAGTTAAATTCAAGGAATGAGTCAAGTAAAGATGAACTGGAAAAACTTCTAATAGCCATATTAATTGGCTGAAGGCCAAATGCACCCAGCTGGGCCCCAGCTAAAGTTACAGATGGTTTTATTTCAAAACAACCACCGAAAATCTCTTTAGGTCCACCACTAGCAGACAGACTCACTCCAGGGGCCTCTGAGGATTCTACATTACACCAACCAATTGTCACCACCACAGTACTGTTAACAAAAGAGGGAGATTTCGCAAGATATAGCCCAAAGTTACTAAAACCGATTCAATATTCCTCTTTTTTCTTTACTTGACCTTTACATTTCTGACAATCTAAAGATCCTAAAATCTCTAACTATGACAATGAATTTATCCATTTCTCATGGTGATTTTTATTGGTTCTTACTCTATTATGTGTTTGGGGTATATGTTTTCAAATGCATACAGATTCAGAATCATCATATAGCCCTGGTGAATTATTTCTTTTGCCATAGTTATTTTTATTTCTAATATTTTTATAATAATAGTATTTTGATGATGATTATTATTATTATAAATTTGATTTATTTTTCCAGTTTAGTCTTTCTGTGATCTATCCTTTTTCCATCTTCTCCTTGGAACACCTACTGCAAAAACCTCACTAGCAAATATATGATGGTTTTACTAAGATGACATATATGAGTGTTATTGGAACTATTAAAAGAACTTAAATCTGTAATTCAGACTTCATTAATTTCCAAAGATGACAGCATTAGTCTAGTACCTTGTCTGATGTCATATTAATAAGACAAGACATTTTTAAGGTAATGGTCACTAATTTCTAGAAGAGATGTGGTTTGGTATCCCTTACAGGCTGCTTAATTCTGATATTCATTTAACTTGGGACAGGTTGCAGCTATATCCCTCTAACCAGCCTGAGATATTTTTAATTAATGCTAGGTTTGTTTGTTTGTTTTTTTGCTTGCATATTGATTTTCTTTTTTTGTTACTAGTGATGCTTCATAGGTGATGCTGATAGAGAGTGATCTTCTAGAGACCACTTCCAGCCATCATAAAATAATTAACAACCAATGGTGTTGCCAGCAGGGAGAACTATGACCAGCTACAAAGAGGCATCTCAGAAACTCTTGATATATTCCCCTATGGCTGAACAAGTTCCCTGTCAATGGACTATAGGAGAATGTGAATAGTATCCAGTAACTCATTATATCAGGGTAAAGGCTCCTCCTCAGATGTCACTACTACAGAACAATAGCTCTACATGTCTGCTTTCTAACAAATGAGTAAGAGTTAACTTGACCTTATTGTAGGGCCCTCACTAGCAGCATCAACTTTGCAGCCCCTACATTTCAAACAAGAGCCACATATGAAACTTTGAGAACTAGAGAAAATATATGTGAAGGATGGAGTATAGGGTACACTAAAGGAGACACTCCAGGGAGGAGAAATAGCGTTTCAAAAACATCAAAGCACAAAGTAGCATGAACTATTTGGAAAAGCAGAGCTACAAGACATTTTTTAAATTCTGAGTGAGTGTGTACATGTGGGAATGGTGGTAGTAGAAACCACGTCAATAGTAGTAGTAGTAATAGTAGTGGTAGGAACAACGGTGGTAGCAAGATAAGTAAAGAATTTGATGCTGCAGATGTAGGCAAGTAGTCAATTCAGTTCATTATAGGAGACTCTGGCGGAATTTAACCAGAGTGATGTAATGGAATTTATGATTTGCAAAGTTTATCAATGGCAGCAGAGTGGAGATAAGATGGAAGAAAGAGAAGCTGGAGTCAGGCAGACCGTTAGCAGATAATCGTGGCAATACTGATAATAAATGATGGAGATCTAAACTAAGGCCGATTCAAAGAAAGGGTGAGTATTCAGAAGAGTGTATTCACAGACTGTGTGGCCCATTGCAGGAAGGAGATAAGGAAGATGGGGTCATGAAGACTGGCACTGGCTTCCTGCTACCTTCGGTTTGGTCTCCTGGGAGAGAGACACTGAGGTGAGATTTGTGCAAGCAGTTTAGTGGGGAGTGCTCTCAGGAATAATGCTTGCAAGAGATGGAAGAAAACAGGATTGGGCAGAGTGAGAGTTGAATTCTGATGTGTTTGCAGTAGAGGACTTCACTGAGCCTACTGGTGATATGGGGCTGGGATAGCCCATCAGAGTCATCCTCATTTTTTTTGTTGTTTGTTCCTCCACACTTAACAATTCCTGGATATGGGCTATTCCTGGGAAAGGGCTATACGTTTGGGCAAATGAGCTCCCTTTAGCTAAGGGCACTTTCCGGAGAGGGATTTATCAATAAGCTATCCACATTCTTGTAGCAACAAGGGAAACACATATCTTGGTCTTAAAAGGAGGATCTGGATGACACATCCCAGAATCCATTCTTCTTGCCTTCTCATCTTCTGTTCCTCGGGCAGATGGTTCTCATATTGACTTAATGTTAGAGGATTCGGGAGAAGAGATAGGTTGAGGATAAAGATGGGTTAAAAAAGAGACATGTTTGATTTGTGGTATCCAAAGTATCAAATCAGAACTGACCATGAAACCAATGAATACATGGGCCTTGAATTAGCAAAAACACCTGGAATTAGAAATTTATGAAGCCTCAGAATGTAAGAGGTAGTTAAAAACCATAGTTTCCACTGCAATCATATAGAATTAGGGCAATGACTACAGCACAGCAGCATCCAAGCTAGGAGGATCAGATACAAGCATCTAAGGAGATGGAAGAAGAAAGTGTTATGCTGGAAGCTGAACCAAAAATATGTAAAACAATGCATGAATAATGTTCTCCATAGCTTCAAAGGGCACAAGTAGTATAAAGAAGGCTATTTTTAGAGGATTAAACCTGTAGAGGCTAAGCACAACCACTGACAGCAGGTCAGAGGGGCAGTGATGGGCAGTGAGGACTTGCAGGTAGAGGAAGTAGATTATTTTTTCAATAAGTAAATGGCTCTTGGGGCACTTGGGTGGTTCAGTGGTTGAGCATCTGCCTTTGGCTCAGGAGTCCTGGAAGCAAATCCTGCATCGGGTTCCCAGCCAGGAGCCTACTTCTCCTTCTGCCTATGTCTCTGTCTCTGTCTCTCTCTCTCTCTGTCTCTCATAAATAAATAGATAAAATCTTTAAAATATAAGTAAATGGCTCTTGGGGAGCCTAGGTAGCTCAGTTAAGCATTCAACTCTTGATTTCAGCTCAGGTCATGATCTTGGGGTCCTGAGATTGAGCCTCACATTGGGCTCCATGCTCAGCTGAGAGTCTACTTGAGATTCTCTCTCCCTCTCTTTCTCCTCTTCAGCCACCACCCCCACCCCCACTCTCTCAAATAAATAAATCTTTAAAAAATAATAAGTAAATGTCTCTTACTGATTGTTAGAGCAAGGAAGAAGAGTGGTGGCTGGAGAACTAGGGGAGAGGCATATTTAGCTTACTTTCAAAGAGATGTTAGGTGTAAGGGAACTTAGAGCATGTGAGAAACCCAGGGCCATTAAGATACCTAAGATGATGGTATTGAGAAGGAGGTCAGGTAGGAGGAAGGAAGAGGGAGAAAGATAGGGGAAGGGAGGGAAGAGGGGAGAGACACAGATGTGGAGAGGCTTGGGTGAAAAGGGGTCCTGACATTAACTATGATCTCTTTAGTTGAAAGAAGTTGCTAGTCTCCAAGGTGACCCTCCGGGAAAGGGAAAAGGGAGATTAAATCCCTACCCTTATTTTCTTCCCTTCCTTTATCCTCTTGCTCATGTTCTTCTCTCCAATGAAACTGGAATCAGAAAGTTAGGGATCTTTCTCTGACATCCACACTGAGCTGAAGGAGAAGAGTGGATTGGGGAGTTGGGGGTGTGTGGATAGAAGATCTAGTAAAACAGAGAAACATAGGAATGCCCCAGATGGACTGATGCTCTTTTCTTTATGCATACATAGAGAATTTTCTCCATTCAAGGAAAATCAAAAGGACCAGTCAGCTATCTAGACAATGGCAACGAATAACTAGATCTGTAAGACTAGAAATATGTTCACGACCAGGAAAATGTAAATGTATTTCAATTCATAATATTAGAAAAGTACAAAGAAGTGAACACACTATGGTATAGTGTAAAATATGTGATAGAAACTCTACAATATTAATGATATGTAGAATAAAAGTATGATACTAGATTGTAGAAAATAACATGATGTCAGAGTTTTTAAGTTCATGTTTTGTTTTGTTTTGTTAAATTTATCCTGAAGAAATGGAAAGCAGAGAAGCTTGGAGATTTACCAGCCAGCACTGAGTCCTTCACAGTCAACAATTGGCTTTTAAACTTGTAAAATATTCAGAGCATGTGTTTTTCTTTGCTTGTTAGTTTTCCCACACTACAGATTTTCTAGATTTTGCTAAGTTAATCCAAGTGCCTGGCTCATTTCTCCCTCAGCATCCTTATGTATTTCCTCTGAGGATCAAATTCCCTTTCTAAATTAGTACACATTTTTCTTGAAGGAATGGCCAAATAAAAAAGAATAAACACAGGCCAACATTTCTTAGTGTTTTTTAAGCAAACATTTCTAGTATTATTCATTGCAGTTTGTTCACTTAAAAATCATGACAGAGCTGTACTAAAGAATTGATACAAATCACAGTTAATTTTTTTGTGTATAGTAAGAGCACTTAATAAAAGATCTATCTTGGGCAGCCCGGGTGGCTCAGCTGTTTAGCGCCGCCTTCAGCCCAGGGTGTGATCCTGGAGACCCCGGATTGAGTCCCATGTCAGGCTCCCTGCATGGAGCCTGCTTCTCCCTCTGCCTGTGTCTCTGCCTCTCTCTGTCTCTGTCTCTCATGAATAAATAAATAAAATATTTATATAAAAAAGATCTATTCATCTATTGAATTTTTAAGTATACAATACAGTGTTGTTACCTATAGGCACTATGTGGTACAGAAGATCTCTAGGACTTGCTTATTCATCCTACGTAATGGAAACTTTGTATCCGTTGACTAATGCATCTATATATTCCCTGCCTCCTTGTCCCTGGAGATCACCATTATACTTTTTGTTTCTAGTAATAATAATAATAATAACAACAACAACAACAACCAATAAGGAGGGAGGAAACCTCTGGAGGTGACAAATGTTTATGACATAGATTGTGGTGATGGTTCCATGGTGTACACTATTTCCAAACTCATCAAGTTATACACATTAGATATCTACAACTTTTTGTATGTCAATCGTACCTCAATAAAGTGATCTAAAAATCAAAGCTGTGTCAAGTTTGAGTTTTAAAACTCTTAATTAAAGTTATTAATTTGTTTTGTTTTGTTTTGTTTTTTCGATAATGGAGATATTTCGCTTGGGGCTGTTTAGGGACAAATGGAAAATAGAGGAAAAAAGAGGTAAAATCTTTCAAAGGAGATTAACTATTTTCCCCACTTCCAGCTGTTGTTTACCTAGAGAAGTATAAGTAGATAGGAAAACCTAGATTGTAGAGGGCAAGGAGAAGTGGGGAAGTGGAGTGTGGATACAGAACTCCAGGGAAGTCTACTGAGTCTTTACTAGCCATTGACTCACTTAGCATATGGAAGAATAGAGCCCTTAAGGAGATATGGGTAAGGATCATGGATTCTGGACCACAGGAAGATGAATAGAAAGGAGAAGTGACCTTCAAGGGGCTTTTATTTTTGAAGTCACCAGTGAAACTGCCCTATGGGGGATGGCTCTCTTGAGGTCCACATGTGCTTTTTTGGGTATGGTTTAGAAGTATAAAAGGATTTTTAGAAGCATTAATGTCTGTCCTAAGTACATGTTAATTTCTCTGGGCAGCCTTAGCCCTCCATGTATTCTTAACATTGCTTTAATGAAGGATCAATTATAGGATATGCTTATATATACGGAGCTGCATTACTCAGACCCAGGAATACACTAAGTCAGTAGAGAATGTTAGACAACATTATTATTAAACTGGTCAGATGGCTTTGATTTGTTTTCCTTCTAATCAATAATGATATAAAAAATGGAAAATATATTTTCTTGGTGATGGTGGGTGGAGGAAGAGCAAATGTTCACGCTGTCAAGATTAAATGTAAACCCTATTTCTAAGAGGGTCCTGTTATAAATGCCTTAAATCTTTGTCTCAAACCAATAACTATACAATCATAGCACAACTCTAAATGAGAACTTTACATTTATTATAAAATCACCAATTTTATAGAGAACTTAAAAAAAAAGTAAAATTTGTAATTCTTCATTCAATTATTTATCATGCCCAAACTATTTGCCAAGAGAATTTTGGGTCTTGTTGATATAGAAGTGAACAAGCAAATTCTCAGCTTCATGGAACTTATCATTTACTGCTTATAAGCCAACCAGTGCAAAAGCACACTGTCCTAGTCTCCTTTGGGGAACATATACATTTAAGGGTGCTCAATACAGGGCACCTGAGTGGCCCAATCCATTAAGCATCTGCCTTCAGCTCAGGTCATGATCCCAGGGTCCTGAGATCGAGTTCCATTCCACATCAGGCTCCCAGCTCCACGGGGAACCTGCTTCTCCCTGCCTCTGCCTCCTTCTCTCTTTCTTTCTCTCTGTATCTCATGAATAAATACAATCTTAAAAAAAAAAAAAAAAGGTGTCCAATATGAATGGCACATAAACCTGAGGTCAGTCTTTTTATTGTCCAAACAGCAGAAGAGCCTCCTGCTGGAGAGTCTGCATTTGGTTCTAGTTAAGATTGGATGTGTTTTTTGTTGTTCTCACACATCTCTTTGGAAATCTCTTCATTTTAGCCTGGAATCTATCCTGTATCAGCATATTAATTTAAGTATCAAATGTAATTCCATAAAAAGCTTCAAGGACAGATCCGTAGGAGCTGTTAGATTTTTAAAGTAACTTTTCTAAATAACAAAAAAAAAAATCATAAAGCCTTTCAAAATCATTAAGAAGTAAAGTAAAATGGTGATTTGATAGGGAGTTTGTGGTTGTCATTTTTGGTTTAGGGACCTGCCTTAGGTAATCCATTATGAAATAGCTCCAAATTAATAGGGGCCTTCTTACATTGTTCACTTTGTTTGTGATGTTACTGAGTCCATAATAACAAATCAATGAATTTATCATACCCTTGGGGATGCCCTTGGCATTTTTGGAATGCTAGTAAAACCTCCAGCCAGGTGACAGAAATGAGGTAAGGATGCTGTATTCTTATTAACAATGGGCACATTCTTAAAATGAAAACTTTGATTTTACATCATCCAGTCCTATCAGACCTTCTGACCCTTCCCAAGTTTGTTCTTAGAAACTTCCTTGATTAGTAGAACTTAGCACTTTGGAAAAAGAAATCCTAAGCAGGAGGTCTCTGGTGGCATTCCAAGTCAAGAGTATTTATCACCGGTAATTTCTATTTTTATAAATGTCTGAAATCTTGTGAGTTTACAAGAAAGAGTTGTCTATTTATGATAATGAGGTCCTCATGTTCTCCCACGACAAGAGCAGGCACAAGAATCAGAATTTATCTTTTCACTCTCTGTATTTACTTTGAGAACAGTGACTCTCCCAGTACTGATTTATGTCTGTGTCAAAATGATTTCTGTTAAATATTTACATGTTATGTACACAGAAGCTTCAATTTTCAGAGTACTGGGGTAATTCATTAAAATAAAGATATATTGGTATTTTTATAATGCAAAATTCCATTAATCCACATTAGTTAAAACAAAAACAAAAACCAGACTGAATTTAGATACATCGATTTCAGGAAATGTTTAAAGAAAACCAGCCTTAAAAAAAAAAAAAGAAAAAGAAAACCAGCCTTATGATTTTAATATGCCTTTACATAGAAGGAATACAATTATCAGGGATCAAAGCCTCGAGATGATGTAGCTTAATAGGTAAGGTGATCTACAGTTAATATCTATCTGGAGTATACAAATAATTCAAGAAAAATTCTAAAATAATGTGTTGTTAGCATTTCACATCCTGCTTTGAAAATATCATAGCTTTGAGCTCTTTGGGTTTCTTTTAAGATTTTATTTATTTATTTGACAGAGAGAGAGGGAGAGAGAGTACAAGCAGGCAGAGTGGCAGGCAGAGGGAGAAGGAGAAGCAGGCTTCTGCTGAAAAAGGATCCCAATGTAGGGCTTGATCCCCAGATTCTGGGATCATGACCTGAGCCCAAGGCAGACGCTTAACTGACTGAGCCTCCCAGGTGCCCCAGTTGCAGCTTTGAGCTTCAGCTCATGTTATCCCAGGATATTATGCATTCTAAAATGTGTAATCTTAAGATTTTTCACAATAAGAAGTCATTGATTTTCAAATGGCTGGTATTTTAAAATGTTCACACCTATTGCTTGAGACTCTTAATATTTCATACAAAACTCTATTTATTTGCTTGGATTCCTTGGATGGCTTCATGAACTCAAACATGTCAGACATGTAGTACTACATTATGTTAATATAAACTCAAGGTTAATATAATACTCAAGGTATTTATAGTCAATGTGAACTTGCACAGCAGTTTATACAAAACTGTATAGTAGAAAAAAAAAGACGGCATAGGCTTTTGTAAGTATTTTGATAGGAAGAGATGAAGTAGCTCCATTTCCATTGTATATAAAATTCTAGAAATGTCCTTGAATCAGCATATCCACAAACCCAGGTCCCCCTAAATAAAATTCATGGTTCACTACTCACTTCTAGCCCCGAATTTTTTTCAGTACTTCTTAGGGGCTGATTGCAATAATGGCCTCAATTTTTCACCTCTCTCTGTAGCCATACCCTCTGTCAGGTTACTTTGCAATTCTTCCCACTAAAGTGTCAAAAAAGACTTTTCTAGTCTGTTATTCTGAGTTTGACTGTGTCACTTGCTTTGTCTAATAGTGTTTAGGTGGAAGTGGCAGCAAGTCTGTTCTGAACCCAGGCCTACAAACCTACAGTACTTCTACTTGCTCTTCAGCATCTCTGCATCACCATGGGGCCATCTCTGAGCTAGTCTGCTGGGGGATGAGAGGTGCCCAGTCACGTCAGCTGAGGTCGGTCTGGGTAAGCAGATTGGCCGGACCACCCCAGACACACAAGCAAGCCCAGCCTTCATACACAGAGCTACCCAGAGACACCCAGCTGATTCCAGCCATTCAAACAATAGATGCTTCTTGCTATGTGCCACTGAGATTTTGCATTTTATTGTTAAACAGCAAAAATTAACTAATACAACTACATATGAAACCTCATTAGTTTGGAAGCAGGAAAGTTTACACAGTAGTTTTTCAAAACAGAGGCTTTCCAGCGCCTACGTCAGAATTGTTTCAGTGTCTTGTTAGGATGCAGATGGCTAAGTCACATCTCAGACCCACTGAATCAGAATCTTTGGGGGAAGGTACCTGAAAATGGACATAGAACCCGGTAATTATTATAGACATTAAAATTTGAAAATTCCTAATCATTAGACTGGAAATCTGGAGATGTTTTTTTTCCCCCTAGGAGGTGGTAGCAGAAAATTTCCCAAGAGAAGTATCAATGAGACATTTTTTTTGGAGATCTCATAAATTGTCCTTTTTGATAGATTTCCATAAGCAGAAAAAGCATAAGAGTCACAGAGAAGAAAAACCACACTAGATTTTCATGGTCTTGTTTGTTTTATATTCTGTAAATAGAGGGTTCTAAAATCATGTTGTATTCTTGCAACCATAGACAGATTTACTGGCAGGACAGAAGCCAGATGAATGAAGTCCTGGGCTAAAATACTCAGGGATCTCAATTTCTAGATACCTTTATATCATAAGAAATTTATTTCCAGTATTTCTTTCCCCCTGCATACTAAAAATGTGGGAAGTCCTACATTGTGTAACTGCACATATAACTCCAACATAGTTTTACATAAATTATTTTTTTTCCTTTTTCTTCTGGGAGTCATAAAAACCATTTAAAATGGCTGGCACTGAATGTTCCTCTGCCAGATATGGACACCATAAAAACTCCCATTTTAGACTATCGGTTATTTAATGATCTGGATGCAATTGTTGAAATAACATACATTATTACTTTTTTATATTCTGTGCTATAAGCAAAACCATTTCCATCCCTTTAGTTTTCCGATGAACTGATTTTGTTGTGATTATTAAAATATGAATGCAGATAACTGACCACTGTTTGAGCTTCACACATTTTCAGCATAGTTTTGTATTCTGGGCTGCAGAGATCATACAAATGCTACTTATGAGCTCATAAAGGTCACATTTGATCCCTTTTTAGTGCAGCTGGTGATCCACCAGGAGAGGTATCTACAAACTTTTTCCATAAAGGGCCTGATAGTAAATATTGCAGGTTTGCAGATTATAGAGTGTCTGTCTTTACTATTCAACTCACCCATTGAGGCACAAAAACAGTCCTACAGGAGGTTGAGGATATATTCTAATAAAGCTATTTACAGAAATAGGTGGTGGGCTAGATTTGTTCATGGTCCATAGTTTTTTGACCACCATATTAAGCTGAAATATTCATTTATAGATGGCTTCTGTTGTCTCCTGCTCATGAGGATTGCAGCTTTTTCTAATTGTTAGTGTAACTAATTTAATGTCGTGAAATTGGTTTTTATCTTGATATACTCTAACTATATTTTTCTGGAGTGGGGACAAGTATTGAAAGCCACACATAATTAGCATAGCAAATAAACTGTCTATCCTGGAAATGCCTGTCCGATGTGTGGCTGGGGCCTGGGGAAAACTGTGAATGTTTGGAGAGCGACAATGTGTTTTAATCAGCACCTTTCCATTAAAAATGGGCAGATATCCAATTTAAAAATGGTTTAAGGAGAAAAAAAGGACCTTTATTGGCTCACATAACTGGAGAGTACAGAAATAGATTTTCAGGTATAGCAAGATTTGAATGATGAAACAATATCTTTAGAAATATCTCTCCATCTCTCAACTACATTTTTCTGTTTGTGGTCTTTCATATGTAGGTATAATTTCCATGATTTCAAAAATACTCTCCAACATGCCTGTGCTTATATCCTACTTCCTTGGTAATTTCAGTAAACACGTGGATCTTCTCTCCCTATTTCAGCAAAAGTTGTAGGAATGATGCTTATTTTTCTAACTTCTATCAAAGGCTTATTCCTTATACATGATAGCTAAGAGGATGGGATAAACTCTTTGTCCAGGTGTACATCACCTTCCTATACTTTGAATATGGGATAGGTTTGGTCCCAACAAATCTGTATGGACTGAAACTGAGCCTGGATGAGGTGTTCCCAACATATCTGTATGGACTTAAACTGAGGTGGATGAGGTTAACGAAAGGAAAATCAAGCTATTAGCAGAAATTGATGAAATATGTAATAGGTGAGGAAAAAAAAAACAGATGTCAACCATATACCAAAACTTAAAATTTATTTTTCATAATTTTCCAATAAACTTTAGGTGAATATATATTCAGCAACTCATATATGACTCCTTCAGGGTTAGGAGATAGGGAAAACAACAAAAATTTGTATAAAGTTGAGTTTCATCCCTAGAGTTGAGTATCCAACTCAGGATTTCAACCCAGGCCATGATTTCAGGATCATGGAATTGAGCATCAGGCTCCACACTCAGCAAGGAGTCTTCTTGAGATTCTTTCTGTCCCTCTGCCCCCTCTTCTTTCTCTCTCTAAAGTAAATAAATAAACCTTTAAAAAATGTTTATTAATCTAAATGTGAAACTGGAAGCCATTAAAATCCTAGAGAAGAACACAGGCAGTAACCTCTTTTTCATAGGCATGGCAACTTCTTAATAGGTATATCTCCCAAGGCAAGGGAAACAAAAGCAAAAATAAACTATTGGGACTACATCAAAATAAAAAGCTTCTGCACAGGAAAGGAAACAATCCACAAAACTAAAAGGCAACCTACAGAATAGGAGAAGATATTTGCAAATGACATATCTGATGAAGAGTTAGTATCCAAACTATATAAAGAACTTATCAAACTCAACACCCAAGAAACAATCCAATTAAAAAATGGGCAGTAGGCATGAATAGACATTTTGAAGGCCAACAGACACATGAAAAAATGCTTAACATCACTCATCACCAGTGAAATGCACACCAAAACTACAATGAGGTATCACTTCACATCAGTCAGAAGGGCTAAAATTAACAACACAGGAAACAACAGGTGTTGGTGAGGATGTAGAGAAAAGGGAATCCTCTTTCACTGGTGGTGGGGATGCAAGCTGGTGCAATCACTCTGGAAAACAGTATGGAGGTTCCTCAAAAAGTTAAAAATAGAACTACCCTACTATCCAGCAATCACAGTACTAGGTATTTATCCAAAGGATACAAAAGTACTAATTTGAAGAGATATTTGTACCTCAATGTTTGTAGAAGCATTTCAACAATAGCCAAATTGTTGAAAGAGTCTAAGTATCCACTGACTGATGAATAGATAAAGAAGATGTGGTATGTATATACAGTGGAATATTACTCAGCCATAAAATAGAATGAAATTTTGCCATTTGTAGTGATGTAGATGGAGCTCGAGAGTATTATGCTAAGCAAAATATGTTAGTCAGAGAAAGACAAATACCACATGATTTTACTCATGTGCAGCATTTAAGAAACAAAACAGGGCAGCCCGGGTGGCTTAGCGGTTTAGCTCCACCTTCAGCCCAGGTTGTGATCCTGGAGACCTGGGATCAAGTCCCGCGTCTGGCTCCCTACATGGAGCCTGCTTCTCCCTCTGCCTGTGTCTCTGCCTCTCTCTCTTGTGCTGTGTTGCTCATGAATAAATACATTTTAAAAAATTTTAAAAAAAGAAACAAAACAAATGAACATAGTGGGTGGGGAAAAGAAGGAGAGGAAAATAAAAAAACAGACTCTTACCTCAGAGAATAAATTGTCGGTTACCAAAGAGGTGGTGTCTAGGGGGATGGGTTAAGGTGATGGGGATTAAGAAGGGCACTTGTGATAAGCACCGAGTCTTGTATAAGTGACTAAATTCTTCACCTGAAACTAATATTACACTCTATGTTACTGATATTTAAATAAAAACTTGGAAAGAAAAAAAAATAAAGGTATTGGTAAACATAAAAATATTGTTTATCAAGTACCTTAGAGCAATTGCTGCTTTTAAAGACACTGAATAAAAATAATCTATTTGAACATAAAACTATCCCAATGAATGCTCTGAATTTGTAATATGAACATAAAATACAACAGTTTATACCACAAAAATATTGATTTTAATGAAAATAAAATAAGGATGCATTTAAGAATTAGATGTAAATTTGTTTCGGTGGTTACACATTCCAGATGTTTACATTTATTACTTGCTTGTTAATAAATACAGATTTAAAATTTACTGACCAATTTGTTCCTTTCATTTTGTTCTATATTTATGGTTATGTGTGCCAAACTTGCCTTCCTAGAATACTATGTAATTCTTTTATTCCAGAAGGAAATAACATCCACCAGATGGTACAAGTACACACGCATAAAGCCCAGATGTCAATATTTTCAAAACTTCATTTTTAGTGAGTGGAGATGAACACACATATGTATTACATAATGGTTGGCATTCAACATTATTCAAATTCTGGGGAAAAGCTGAGAATGTTCTCCACTATTACACTTGTTGCTCATTTAAAATCATAGAAAATTAGATAGGATAGGATATAGGTAAAATCTTTTTGCCTGAAGTGTATTAAGGAAATTGTAAATCTTGAATTGAGGCACAAAAAGTCATCTGCAAAAGTGCAACATTAATATGACATTATTTAACAGAAACATATGTGGAAAGATTTAGGAGCCTCTCAACATGAGACTTCATATGATGCCACTTGAAAAAATAAAAGTTAATGTGATGACGAGTAAAATAAATTCAGGAGATGACAGTCTTGTTCCAGTATGCCCTAGTGTGAAAACACATGGGGAATTTTGTGAAGTTCTAGGCAATAAGCACTACATGGAAAAATGATAAACAGGAATTCATCCAGAAAATAGCAGCTGCATCATATGGGGAATGCTTATTGCAATTGGGAATATTTAAGCAGGGGCAAAGAGGAGTTAGAAGAAGCAGAGCATTGTCACAAGCCTGCCATATGGACGAATCTGCGAAGATAATAAGGGTCAAATTTCCCATTAACATAAATGGAAACATCCTAACATTAATATTGATTCAAAATGGGACACTTTTTATTGGAGAGTTGTAAGTTTCCTGCACTAGGGATGATCATGAAGACTTGAAACTCCAAGGGCAAATAGGTATTCTATCAATATTTGGGAATGGATAAGTGCAGATAGGGATGGCTATTTAAATTTATTAAGCACCTGCTCTATTTCTACCTAGGAAAAGAGTTGTATGATTTCTTCAAATAATGCTTTCCACAGCAAGTATAATTTTTCATTTTCATTTTGCTGATTAGACAAAGCAAACTCAGTCAAAGGTCACAAAATAAGTGGAGACCCAGAATTCCTCCAAAGATCTTTCTGGCTCCAAAACTATGCATACTCTGTCTATGATCTTTTGGTTAATATAGGTAATATAGGGGTGGATGCTGATTAGATGCAGATACACAGCATGTCACAAAATGTTAGATATGTGTAAATAAAGAACACTACCAATCATGAAGCTTTCTTCTGCTGGGAGGCTGCCAAAAGCTAGTTTAATTTAGATAGTGCTAAGGGCTATAAAGAAAATGTAAATGTAGAGTGGTAAATGGAGGAAACCTTCACATAAGGTGGTCAGGTAAGGCCTCCTTGAAGAAGTGAGATATAATGAGACCTAAATGATGAGAAGGAGCCAGGTATGCAGACAACTGAAAGGAATGAGTTCCAGGTTGAAGTAACAGGTTTAGCATTTTGAGAGACATGCAAACAAAACAAAACACCACAACCCATCCTCAAACAAAACAAAACAAAAATCAAAAACCTCTATTATCAGAACTTAGTGAATAAGAGAGATAATCCATGAAATGAAGTCAGAGAGAAAGGGGAGACAATAGACCTCCTGGTCTATGCTAAGTTTTCTAGATACTATTCTGTGTCCACTCCAAAGCCTAACATGATCTGGGTGAAGTGTTAAAAGTTGTTTACTACTAAATGGGGAGGATATTTTCAAGATTGATAAAGGTAGAAGCAAAGAGATCACTAAGAAAAAGATTTCAGAAGAATGAGAAAGCAAGAGAGATTAACGATGGAAATAGAGTTAATTGGATAGTTTCCTCCTAATAAAAATTATCTTTATTGAAGTATAAATTACATGCAATGAAATGCACACATTTGAAGTTCCATGTGTTTTGACACATGTATGTACTCTCAGCTATGTTTTTGAGGGAGCACAATTAGGAAATAAGAAATCTCCTGGGTAATAAAAGTACAACTAGCAAGATAAAAATGAAGTCTTTGGAAATAAATTGTGGTACATCCAGAGTGCAAGACAAAGACTAGAAATAATTGCCAGCCAGCATCACTATAATCTCAAATTATTTTTAAAAATTTAAAAATTAAAAATTTAAAAACTGACAAGTACAAGTGATATAAAATAGTGTTCTATACTTATAATTTTGTAAGGGAAAATGCAGATAATTTAGAAAGAAACAAAACTCAGACAATATCAGTCTCATGTGTAGTATAGACTATTATATGATAATGCAACAGTGCCTAAAATTCTGAGAAAATTATTTCCAGCCTAGAATTCTATACCCAGACAAACTACTAATCAAATATGAGAGTGAAATAAAGTCACTTTTAGATATGTGTAATCTCAGTAAATTTACTTTATACTATCTCCTTAGAGTTTTGGAGAATGACCTGTAGCTAAACATGAAAGATTCGGAATTCAGGAAGTAATAACTCCAGCCCAAAGTAATGGGACTCCTAGATGGTAGTTAGGTCGTTGGTCCAGCAAGCAAGAACAAGAGAGGTTAATGAAATGATCTAAGAATCACCTCTCTGAGAAAACAGTGTAATCTAAATTGTGATGGAAATTTTAGAAAAACTTGAGAATGTAATTAAGGTTAAGTGGCAATCGGGAAAATTTTTGTTTTCAACTCCACTAATTGATCCATTTCAGTGATTAACTGGACACGATAGGACATGAATATTTCAACTCTGATGATATAAAGAAAGTAAATGCATAGCTGACATCAGATGTGGAATGGGCAGGGGTAGAAGGGTAGGAGTGATGTTCTATCAGGTGAGGCATGAAGTGGTGCTGTGATTAATGGATCAATAATAGGTGGTTCAAGGTGATTACTTAAACTTCAACAGTAATCAGGGAAGCATCTGTAAGCAATGAAGTCACGATGAAGGAAAGAGCAGAAAAATGTAGCTCATATGAGCTAAACTCTCCCATCTCCTATCAGAAAGTCAATAAACAATGTCTCCAGTCAATAAATTAAGAGCATCAATAAGAACAATGATTCAGAAATGAAGAGAACTACTAGAATTCAGAACAACAAAGAGTTTTTGCCTCTGAAAGCCAAGAGGGAAATAGCGATTAGGCAGATAGTTGTTTTCATCCTAAGGTTTTCAGAAATATTTACATTTTTAAAGCACATGTATATTTCATATATTTCTTGGATAAACATTTTTTTCATTAAAGATCTATTATTGCTAATTAATAACATAATTTCTAAAAAATAAGGTATGTTGAAAAACTTCTAATTGTCATGAATTGTTTTTCCTAACATCTCTAACATGTCTGTCCAATAATTTCTCGGTAGTATTAAAAATATCAATGTGATATTTTAAATATATTTTTAATATCACATATTTTAAATATATGATAAAACATATATCTGTATCCAAATAGAAATTTTCTATTACCTTTGGTGAAAAAAAAAGTAATGGATTCAGAATTGATAAAAGAAAAACACTGTGATAATTTTCTGGAGTGAGTTTCAGTTGATAATTATTTATCTTATTTGTATGTTCTTTCTCATTGCCAGGCAATGGAGATATTTATACAATTACATCACAGATTTTTATTATTATGTGCTGGATACTTTGATTATAAAATGAGAACTCATCTTGCTCACTAAACTCAATTCAGAACAATTTTAATAAAAAAAATTGGAAGAATTTTGGATGCAACAAGCCAAGCACTAATAAAAATCACATGTACTATAAATTGCACAAGATCTGAATATAATCTGTTCTTTGTTAACATCAAATAATTATTCAGTAGCATGAGGTTTCAATTCACCATATATTAGAAATACTCAATAGTTGGTAGTGATAAATCACATAGCAATAATTTATATTATTAAGTGTAATAATCAATGAAGTTTGATGTGTTGCATTTTCTTGATGTCAGATTATCCATTAACCTCTGAATGATTTTTAATTGAAATAACTTGTATAAATTCGAAAAAATATAATCTTATTTGTAGCAATATGTCCATATGGTTGGCAATCTTTATATTCTGGAGCACAAAATGGATTGCACAAAATGGATTGTCCTGTTCTTATTTCTTAACTAATAATAACTTCCTTGGCATGTGACTGTTGAAGCATGAACTTGAAAGCAATCCAAGAGGTTTTACATCTCTGACGGACCAAGGAAAGGAACAGGCAAATTCTGATCAGAGATATTTACTTTTTTTAAAAAATGTAAATTTTTATTAAACTTCTGTTTTTATCTAGTTTCTAGACATTTAAAACATGCTCTCAAATCAGGATATAGTTGGAAATTAATTTTGGTTAAGTTGCCTTGGGAAAGCATTATGAAATTGATGCTTCAGGTTGATTCTCTCTATTGTGACTTCCTTGTTTTTTCTCTGACCTGTGACCCAATTACTGTTTTTCATCTCTATATATAAAACTTGTATTATTCAAATCTCAACTAATCTTCTTAGTGATTAACTATGAAGTACTTACCACCATGCACTTACTCAAGGGTACTTTCTGAGTAAGTTATTCTTTCAATTTGTTTTAGCATTTTAATACAACATACTTCCATTGCATAGAAGATAATTGTATATGACCCCAAAATTTGTGAAAGTCACAAAAACACCAAATGGTTGGGGTATGGGGAAAGGAATGTTTGCTCTAGGAAACTGGCCTAGACTAACACTTACTTTCTGTATTCTTTTTTCTCTTCAGTTAAGTTGCATCAAATTGCCAATTTTTTTTTTGTCTTAGGGAGAAGCATAATCTAGAATAATATCAATTAGAGCCAATTACTGGGAAATATATTGCCTTTCTCACATAGCTACATACTAGTAACTTCCAAATTGTAAGACATGCAGAAGTAAAAAACATTGAGAACTCAAAAAGAGGAGAGAATAAGACCATGTGCATAATCTGCTTAGATTATCAAATATGATAATGTGCTTACTTTCTGAACACCCTAGACAAGATCCTTAGAAGTCAACCCTTTGTTTGAAGATAAAGTTTTTTACTTCCTAAATTTTTTTTCTATGCATGACATGTGTGTTTGTAACTTAGAATTAGGATGGCTTGGCAAGTAAAGTGAGTACAGAGGGAGGTGCCTCCAAACCACTTAGAGTCAATTTAAAAAAATAGAACATAATCTTTAAAAGGTTAAACAATCACTCCTTATGGGACATCTATTTGCAGGCGTACTCTGAGACAACTGCTGGAATGAACTACATCCTTGCAGGAAATGCGTGCTCTGTGCCTTTGCCTAGGTCATGATGATCTGTAGTCAGGTAGCCTTCCCTATGGAATTGAAGCTGGCTACCAACCCCTGTATACTTGTTACTTTAGGTGTACACTTAAGAATTTCTTATTATGCCACATTACTCTTAAAATCTCTTTTCCATTTGGAATTAATTCTAACTTTTGAAATTTCCTTTAATAAATTATTTTTGCAACACTGTTAGACAGAGGAAGTTCCTGTGAAACCACTCCAATATATCCAAGCCACTCTAAAATGTTGGCCAAGATGTACTATGGCATGACCCATTCCACCAGATAATAGATTTGGATTACAATCAGGAAGGTATGAGGTATAGGAAATAATTAACATCTCAACCAGTTAAAAAGCTATGATTAATGATGTTATTTGAACACAGAAAGGCTGACTGTATTTCTGTAGTTAGCCAAATGACTGAATCTTATTAGGTGAAACATACAACGTCTACTTGAAAAGTGAAAAAAAGAAAAAGCAAACAAATGAAACAGTCGACCAATCAAATCTTTTAATCTCCAAAATGCCAGGTAACTTCCACATCTTTTTTTTTTTTTTCAACACATTATTGGTCAGATTATTTTTGGCAGAGTAGAAAATAGGTTTTAATAGAGAAGTGGGGATTTTTCAACTCCTGGCAGTTCTCTTCTTTGTTTTTTAATTGCAAAAATTAAATCATATCACAAAAAGCTCAATTATTCATAATGCCAGAAATCTAACAAGGCTATTCCAATTTTGTCTATTCCTTTCTTATCTTTGGCAGGAACATTTAATGGGCACAGAAACATGGCTTACATCCTTTTCAGCCTGATAGGACAAAGGGGGTTTGAAAGGGAAATCAAGAAAAAAAAAAAAAAAGTAAAAGGTTTACTGTTTCCAGCAGGGCAATCTTCCCAAAAGTAATTCCTTCTGGCCCCAAATCAAAGGGACTAGATAAGCAATTCCTCCCACTATCCTGGGAAAAGTGCAGAGCAGACTGATTTTGCAATCCACTCAAAAAGGACTGTGGGAATTATGAGATATGAAACATGGTCAAGATGGGGTCTGTGAAAGGGTATTCATTCACTCACTCGTGCAAACCTTTACTGAGAGCCTACTATGTGCCATACTATGTACTATGCACTGGGAAGGCAAAGATAAATAAAATATAGTTTCTGACTTTGCAAAGTTCATGGTCAGTTGGAAGGCACTGATGTGCAAAGAGGTTAAATAACAATATACCATGGCAAGGTTGCAACAGAAGTATCAACAGAGTTTGGTTGGAGCAATGGGAATGGACAGCTCAATTTGATTATGGAATTCAGAAAATTTTCAACAGAAAAACTATAGCTGATTCCCGCAGAATGAATGGAGATGTAAGGTGACAGGTAAAATGATGAGGAGTAAGAGGAGCATCCCATGCTATTCAGTTAGATTAGTTCTTTGGTGGCAATTAGGCAAGAGTCACACTGAAAATTAGTAAGAGATATAAGAGCTACTATTTAATGTACGAGACACTGTTTACTGCTTTACATGCACTACTTCATTAATTTTCACCATTACTGTTTCAAATTAGATATTATTATTCCGATTTTACTAATAAGGAAACCAAACTTAGAAAGGTTCAGTAAGTAGCTTCAGGTCACAAAGGTTCCAATCCACTTTTGTCTGGTGTCCTATGATCAAGGAGGTCATTCACTTTGGCTATACAATCCACAGACTACCAGAAAACCTAAAATCAGTCTTGGGGATCCAAAGGGAAATACAATCTTAAAACGGACGTTTAGTTTTTACTGCAAAGAACAAAAAGAAAATTGAACTAAAAGCTTGGTAAGCCCAAGTGTGGTCAAATCAATGACTGAAAATTCATTGTGAAATTTCATGAGTGAACCATCCATAGCTGGTCAACCTGGACTCAGAGTGAGCATTCCATTTTAATTCGCTGGTTAGGTAGGATCTGCCTTTCTTTCAGTCTTTTAAGAGACAAATTATATAGACAGAGGTTACATATCTGGCACTTTAATTCAATAGGATTTTTGGGATCAGGGTCTACTGCAGATAGAAACCTTGTGACTACTATTATAATTTCAATTAGATATCGCCATCTAGGGGTAATCTAGAGAATTGATCAACATCGCCAAGCCAACGTCTAGATTCAGGGTAGGCATTTACACATATTATTATATTAAAGGAAAGTAAATTAAAAATATATTCCTTAAGTACATCATTGTACGTAATATACACCAGATAAGTTGCCTGGAAGTATTGCTAAGGACTCTTTAACTCACTATTTAAGAAAGGGTTAAACTCACTATTTAAGAAAGCACCTAGGTGGCTCAGTTGGTAAGGCATCAGACTCTTGATTGCCACTCAAGCCACGATCTTAGGTTGTGAGATCGAGCCCCAAGTGGGGCTCTGTGTTGGGTGTGGAGTCTGCTTAAGATTCTTTCCCCCTTTCCCTCTGCCCTCCCTCTACCACCACAAACATACACACACTCTCTCTCTCAAAAAAAAAAAAAAAAAAAAGGTTATTTTTAAAATATTCTGGCCACATATACATTTTAAATTTATTAAATTTTTTCTTTTGTAAAAAAAATATTCACTATTTGATTTGCATTGTTTTCTCCTAAGATTAGCACTTCATATATCTAGGATGATCAAATTTGCATTTGTTAAGCAAGTATTTATAAGCCAATTTTCAATTATCTAGTTATTGGCTGTGTTCCAAAAATTATTTAAGTGGTTGTAGAAGCATACTTTTCTTTTGAAAGACAGCTATTCTTAATAGGAAGTCATAGGCCATTTTTTTTTTTTTACCATACTATTGTGTTGAAATGCTTAATATTTCTAGTGGAGAAAAACGAATGCAGTCTTGATGCATAGGTGGTTCACAAAGGCAGAGTTGGATGTAAAGTAGGCACTGAATTGGAAATGGGTTTTTATTTAACATCAAATATAGTTTTGCATATTTTCAAAAACTTCTTTTCAGTTTTCATTTTTTTGAGGCTAAATTATATATATTTTCTTTCTTTATGTCTTAGTCCTCATTACCTATCTAGAACCTTGGATCCGGATGACTTAAGATGCTACTTCACACTTCCTTCTCCTTCCACATTGGTAATCTTAAACCTGTCGGTGTTCTGCTTTCATTCCCTAACATTTCAACATGAATTGTGAAGACTGATTCTCAAAAGAAGTAGGACGGTGCACGAGGACAGAGGAATATCCAAATCTTTAAGTGAGGATGATTGGTTGAATCTGAGTAGCTCCATTTCCTTCTCTCTGCCATGTTGATAGCTGGCGAGCTCACAATATAAATTTTGACTTATTAATTCACTCAGTCATCTCTGATTCATCCACTTATCCATCCATCCACCCATTTACTCACACAACACTCATATATTCAGTATCGATTAAGTGCCAGACATTATGGTAATTTGAGTATTAAATATGATAGCGGGGATTCATAAATCTTACCATCTACTATTACTAACCACTAATGAAATCTCTTCCCCTTCGAGTGTTTCTCTAATATCTTCCTTGATCTTTCCTCCAATTAATCTTTTTTCCCCCTTGAACATGTTAAAACATGAGCAGAGAACTTTGGTCTATTCAGAGATCCAGTCTAGGACCTTGAAGATTAGAATAGACTCCTTCTAGCAGGGATATGTGGGAAATATCTGGAATCTGCCTTAATCTGCAATAATCTGTATGATTTCTTTTATTCACCTCAGTTTGTGGTCAAATATTGGGTTTCTTCAAGGAGATGACTTCATTGTATTTCTAAATTCTCAGATGCTCATTTGATGTCCTTATTACATATCTGATTCAACATTGGATTTCCTGATATGAATATCTCTTTCAACAAGTAAAAGAACATCCATCGTAGTTTTTGTACAACTCTCATCACCTGACCTCCTGCTTTAGCAGTGATAGCGGAGATATCCTACAAAAATTGATGGGACTTCTTTGTTTTTTGTTTGTTTGTTTGTTTTTTTAAGATCTTATTTATTCATGAAAGACATAGAGGGAGAAGCAGTCTCCCCTCCTAGGACCCTGGGATCATGACCTGAGCCAAAGGCAGATGCTCAACCACGGAGTTATCCCAAGTTGACGGGATTTCTATCAGCCCCAGAATTGTCTGCAACTTGTCAGTCAGTTTTAGTTATTTGTTTCATGACAAAAGCAGATGTGACTCCCTTGCTAGCAGGCATAAGACAGGAGAAAAGAATGGCATTTGATCCCTAAAGGGAGGAAAAAAGAATCCCTCAGGCAAAATCACAAAACTCTTAGATCCTCACCATCCTCAACTCTCTAGGGCAGGAAAGAGAGGCAAAGGGTTCTGAGATGAAATGCAGGACACATAAGAAAGCTAAGATTTGACAGAGTAGAATGATTATGAACAGTGGCTCATGGAGGGTGGTAGTTATCTTACAGGCAATGAATAGAACTTCATGGAAGAAAAATATCTTTATAGCAGAAAAGTGAGGGAAGGGAGAAGTTGGAGTAAAGAAACAGCTTCATGAACTGTGTTCCAGTTTGGTGTGGTGCTTTCTTCTATCCAGCAATTCAGAGAAATGAGTCATTCCATCTTACGGCTCCCCCAGCCTTTCAGGTCTAAGGAGACCTTTGTTTTCTGGTTTAAGAAGAGGAAAAAACAGGATGGAGAAAACTCATCAGCTACCTACAGGCCCTGGCTCAGAAGAGACAAATGTCACTTCGACTTACATTCTACTGGTGAGTAGAGAAAATGTATAGTGTGGGAGGAATATTAATGCCATTGTGAAGTATTTACAATGTTTTCTTCATGGTCTGAAAAGTGTTTCCTCATAACTCTTTATATTGAACCCATAGGATCAAATGTTTATTCTTCATAAATGTTCAGAAGGTATGATGCTTTTGGTTCTCTTGGTTACAAACATACTTTGATTTGGGAATTATTAAGCCATATAACTAAGCATTGCAAGCTAATCATTTATTATTTATATCATGTTTATGAATTTGAAATATACATGAAATAATAAGATTAAATTACTCTTCAGTTTAGAATCAGAGACATCTCAACTCAGAATAAAATCTTCAATTCCCTACATGATCCAGTCTTTTCCCGCATTTTCAATCTTTCTCCCTCTACTATCTCATTGATTCATCACATTAGCTTCTTTCCTGCCTTCAGTCCATTCAAGAGATTTGCTCTGTCAGGACTTTTGCTGCTCCTTATTCTTGTAATTCTCTTCCCTCAGATCTGGGCAAGCTTGTCTTTTTCTTAATATTTAGGTTTAAATCAAATATCACCCATTAAAGAAGCCTTCTTAACCACTCTATACTATTTGGTTTCCACACTACCTTATTTTCTCTATTTACATATTTATTATCTGATCCCTGTTAGTGTAGATACTGTTCTCTGTTCACTGGTATTTCTTAAGCATACAGAATATAGGTGTCCGGCTTATGGTAAGCACTCAATAGATGTTAGACTAAATATGAGATAGATTTTCCTAATATCCTAAATATTATATATATTTTTCCCTTGGTTTGATAATCCAAAGAAAAGGTTTCGACTAAAAAAGCTTAAGCAAATTACTGTAATTTTTATCACAGAGAATAAAAAAATTTGTCAAAAATAGAGACAGGCGAGGCACATGTTAGCCTTAAGGATGTGTGTATGTGCATTGGGGTTTCAAAAAAGTTTACGTTAAGAACGAGTGCCACCTTGTGGTAAGTTTTATACCACGGACACTCCTGCCTTAGGAAGGTTTTACAAAAGTGTGCTAATGTATTTGCATTTTATCCCTTGCATATTTTTTTAATTTGTGAACCCAAAATAAAGTAACATTCTATTAAAGATAGAGAAAACAACTACAGTCTTGGAATGCTGGTCATAATTAGAATCCCTACATATTTCAGGGCAAGGAAAATCTATCCTGTGCCTCAGTTTGTATTCATTATTCTTTCCGGTTTAACTGATGGGAATGTAAGGCAGCCACACTGTAGCTCTACGCCTCATGTACTGTTTGGGAATGCTGCAATCCAAGTGGAAACATTAGAGAGAGAGAGGGTTGGGATAAAAAACAGATTGATAATCGACATGGAGGCTTTGCTCATTCCTTTTCTTTCCAACATCAAGGAACATGGCAGAAATTTCATATTAAACAATGATAAGCATCAAATTACAAGGTGACTTTCTGTTTATTAAAGCAAGCTTCGAGATTTTCTAGGATGCAACCAAGAATTAGTATTCAAATTTGGAATGATCTTGGGACAAGATAAGGCTGGAGAAACAAACAAGGGCCAGATCGCACAGGCTTAGGGTTTTAATACCAAAATATATGGGTGTTGTGTATCAGCCAGACTAAGAGGAGCATTTGCACACCTGCTACATGACGATCTCATTTAGGACTTACAACCAGTGTATATTTGCAAAGTCTCAGTTTTGCAGATGAGGAATAGGATTTAAGAGGATTAAATTGTTCACCTTCACTTCATAGTGGCAAAATCTGGTGAAGAACCCAGTTCTGTCTGCCCATTTTTAAGTGACATTAACTTAAAATATTAAATATATACCTGTCAAACATTGGATATACACACACACCACATATCATCTACATAAAAACACTGAAGAATTAGAGCAGTTACAGGGTGCCTGGGTGGTTCATTCAGTTGAGCACCCAGCTCGATTCTGACTCGGGTCATGATCTTGGGTCTTGAAACTGAGGATCCAGTTGGGGAGTCTGCTTGAGATTGTCTTTCTTTCCCTTTGCCTTTCCCCCTGCTCATGCTTGGTCTCTCTCTCTCTCTCTCTCTCTCTCTCTCTCTCTCCCTTTCTCTCAAATAAATAAATAATTCTTTAAAGAAAAGAATTAAAGGGACACCTAGATGGCTCAGTGGTTGAGTATCTGCCTTTGGCTCAGGTCATGATCTCAGGTCCTGGGATCAAGTCTTGCATCAGGCTCCCCTAGGAGAGCCTGCTTCTCCCTCTGCCTATGTTTCTGCCTCTCTCTCTGTGTGCTCTCATGAATAAAATAAAATATATATTTTTTAAAAAATTAGAGGGATGCCTGTGTGGCTCAGCAGTTGAGCATCTGGCTTCAGCTCAGGGTGTGATCCTGCAGCCCCAGGATCAAGTCAGACATCGGGCTCCCTGCATGGAGCCTGCTTCTCCCTCTGCCTGCGTCTCTGCTTCTCTCTGTGTCTCTCCTGAATAAGTAATTAAAATCTTAAAAAAGAAGAATCTCATTGAGCCCTGTTTCAGGACTAAGGCTTTGCAAAGCAGAAGAACTTCAGTTTTCTGGTCTGTATAATAAAGATAACTTTTGAGTTTCTGCCTCATGGGTCTTTACAAGGATCAATTGGGATATTGCAAGTAGAAATGATTTGTCACTAATAGTGAGCCGTTAAAAACCACTACTACTTTCACTACAGGTGCTCAGATCCTTCAGCTGAGCCATTCCCTGTTGTTAGGACCCCCTTCCAAGGTTTTTATTATATTTTTAAACGAGATTTACTTATTTATTTGAAGGGGGCAGAAGGAGAGAATATCCAAGTAGACTCCCACGGAGCCTGGAGCTCTATGCGGGGCTCCATCCCATGTCCCAGAGATCAGGATTGAGCTGAAACCCAGTTGGATGCTTGACTGATTGAGCCACCCAGGCTCCCCTACAAGGCTTTTAAACTAACAAACGATTGAAGCACAGATTGTTATGCTACTGTGTTCAGAATTACCCTCAAATTATGAAAGAATAGCATTTGTGAAATTGTTTTTTTGTTTGTTTTTGTTTTTGTTTTGGAAAGGAGACGGTCCTTTGGCTGACTTCTAAATAGTTTGGCATCCTGTTAGCCAAGTCCCATTTCCTAGCATGTTGTCAGGGCGCCATCTGCTGGAACTTCAGAAGGTTGGCACTAAAGACTTGAAGCGGACCCGAGATGTATAATTACGCTCTTAGGAGTTACAAGGAAGTATCAGCTTGCTTTTGAAATAATGATTCATTCTCTTTATATATCATGACATACCCATGCAGCAAGACACTGTAGTATTTAAAGCAGTGAAATAACTCTGAAATGATAGTTGTTTTAAGATTAGAAAATCTAAGAAACAAGATACAGAACATTATTATTGCATTACAGTTTGAGTTCCAATGCAAAAAGTGTATGTAAGTGCATATATTTGCATTAGTAGAAGACATTATACATGTTGAGATTTTAACTCTTACCACTGTCTGTTTCGGAGCAAAAGGCTTAGTGGAAGTAAAGGTTTGTTATTTTAAAAATGTCTATATTGTTTGAATTTCTACCTTGTACCTTTATTACTTTTACTTTATTTTATTTTTAATAAAATAATTGGTGTTATATACATTGACTTGGAGGCCATTTGCTTCACTTCTATATTTGCCCATATTTAAAAATTATGTTAGTAAATGTGTTTTTAAGGTATTATTAACTCCTTTCTTTATGCTCCTCTCACATTCTGTCTGTATTTATTTTATACTACTTATGTTAATTTGGCTCCAGCATAGTTACTATAACAACATATCCTACATTTTCCAAGAAAAAACCCATGATTTCAAATATGCTGTCCTTTTGTCCTCAACAATTTCTTGTGTAGTTTTTAGACTTGGACACTTCTTTCTTGCAATTATAGTAGGTAGCTCATAGTCACAGGCTTTGCTACTAGCTATGTGACCTTGGAGAAAATTACTTAACATCTAGGGTTCAGTTTATTATTTGTATAATGAAGATAACATTATTGATCTTGTGTTTCTGAAGCTTATAGGTCAGGAAGCACATATGAAGTACCCAGTATTCATAGTTACTAAGATCATGTGCATGTGATTGTTGTGTATGTGTTGTGTGTTTCTGTCACTTTCCCTACTTTGAAGTTTCAGGGCTCAGGTCTTATTCATCCTCAGCTCCTCAGAACTAGCAGCATACATTACATACTAATTATGCTAATAGAAAAAAACAATAAATAAATATATAATTATTTTATTACTACTAATAAATTTTCACAATATTTTACTAATATATACTAAATACTAATGTATGGTACTAATATATGCTGGTAATAATAACTCCGAATTAAATTCCTAAGAGTTTCAGAGAGAACTGCTTGAAAAATAAGATCTAAGTATCAAGAGAAATTAGGATGTGAGGGTGACCCTTTCCAAATTTGAATTTTATACCCCACATATTTTTCCACATGAGTTATCTTTTAACTACAGGCTTTATTTGTTTACTTATGCATTTTTTATGAAATCACTGTTATAAGCCTTCCAACAGAGTGTGTATTATTAACTTCATCTAAAAATACAGCAGGTTGTTACATGCATGAATTTATATCTGAATGTAAAAAGTTCCACCAGTTTTAGAATGTTATGGTGTAACTAGCTTTATCTCCTACGTGCCCCACTGATAGGCTTTTTGTCACTATAATTTACCTTGTATAATCTAGAATTTCATATATATGCCACTAGACAGCATGTACTTTCTTTTTTGTTTACGTTCTTTCATTCAACATATTTATTTTTAAATCCATCTATGTTGTAACATATACTAGCTTGTTCCTTTTCTAAAATCCTGAGCAATAGTGCAGTGTGTGGGCATGCCACATGTTGCTCATCCCTTCTCCTATAGATGGACTTTTGGGTGGTTTCCCATTTTTTTCTATGGTGTATCACAGCACTTGTAGATGATCATATTCGGATATTCTTTTTGTGTGTAACTAATAATCTTCTTTTGCTCCAATAGAAGCACACATTTACAAAAACACACATTTACAAATCAGAAAGGCTGAGTTAGCCTTCCTGATTTCATGCTATTACTTACCACCAGGTTAATCATCCTTAAAATGTTACTAACTTGCTTAAAACATCTTTGATGAATCTGCGTGACCTGGGTGTGACTCAATAACTTTTTAAGATAGTGGAGTATGTTTTCTTCTCTTTAATTTTTCTTCCCACCACTATTTGCCTCATCTCCAGAAGGTAACTGAAATTTCCTTTGGCCTGGACTTTAGAAGATTTTATGTTGTGGGGCCAAAATGAAGTTGCTAGGAAGCTAAATGCTACCAATAGCCAAGTCTTCAAAGCTTCTGCATACTGAGGCGGTTTTAGGGACAATCATTCCAGAAGGGATGGGTTGGAGGCAAGTATTATTTGGGTGGAGATCTGAAATAGTTTGGCTGATAGTAGGAGACCTTTCCTCAGCTTAGAAGTCACATGAGACTTCTATGGATTTTGTGAGCACCTAAGTACAACTCCCTGATCTCACGCAGTGTTTCATGACAATATTTCTAGTGTTGTTGCAAGATGTCGAAGACAATGAAGAGTAGGACCTGTGCCCTTAGAGCTACAATAGAAGATTTCAAGGCCAAGGTTACCATTGAGGCATGTATGTGAAGCATACTATTGACAACTACTGAGAAAGGAATATATAAGTTATTTCTTTTAATGTTTATAACTATTTACAAGACTTAAAGTAAAAGTTGGAATCCCCTAAACATAGCTGACATTAAATTTTCTACCAGTCAGGCATCTGGGAGATTGAAGCAGGTTAAATTCCATTTTGAAAAATAAGAAGAAAGTGACATTTCTTTCCCACTGGTGTCATAGATTAAGTCAGACTCTCAGCATTCATAAAGTATGATTTAGGAATGTGTCTGGCTGCATATAACAGATAACTCAACCAAGGGAGGTTTAGACATAAGGGTGTGTTTTTCTCACATGATATCAAGTTCAGAGGTCAGCTGCTGGTACTGGTTCAGCGGATCTCCAATGTCTGCCCATCAAAATTAGCAGGATGGCTCTATCTTCATGTCAATGTTTTCAATATTATGGTCACAAGGTGGGTCACGATGGATACATATTGTCTGTGTTTGGAGCAAGAAGAAGAGGAAAAGGCGGCTGTGTCCCCTCCTTCTTCTCCTTTCTTAGGAAATCAGAGGCTGTTCTGGAAGCCTCCTGGTGATTTCTACTTATACCTCATTACCAAGAACTTGAATTCACCTGACCACCTCTAACCATGATTCTGGGAAGTAAGTGTGCATCTTTGATACTCCTCTACATTGGAAGTGAGCAAAGAATGAGAAGGTTGGGATTGGGTGTGGTTCAGCTAATCTACAGAATCTGCCAGACACTAAAATTCCAAAGTGCAATGCCAAACTAGTATTTAAGGTCCTCCATAGTCCAGCCTTATCTGATTTTCTATTTCATCCAACAGGATTCTTTACTCCAGTTGGGATCATTCATTGTTCTTCAGATGCTGCATGAGTATCCCTGCCTCTGCAGCATGTGTCTGATCCCCCTCCTTGACACCCTTTCTCACCCATCCTCACTTATGATTGATTCAAGTCCCACTTGCCTCATGAAACCTTCTCCCCTGGTCTCTGTCACATTGATTTTTAGATTTTAAAAATGTATTGATAGGTTACCACATTAAATAAGTGATATTTTCATAGCTTTTTAATTTTAGAGTGTGAACAATACCTATATGCTTTATCAAAAGGGAGAGAGAGAGAGATGAATTTGGAAATGAGCCTTTAATCATTTTCCACAGGAGAGTCACGGGATTCTTAGAAGTTCTTATTTTCCGTAGAAAGTCATGATTGCTGCCACCTAATAATATTTAAGTCCTTTCCAAGGCACCTAGTAGGAAAGAGAATGAAGGTGCTTGCATATAATTCTTATCCTATAATTCAGTGACTCATCTTGATTATATGGAGACTGAATTCATATGAAGATTTCTGGACCTATTCCTAAATGTAAAGATCCTTATCAGCTTTTATGACCCTGGATCTACACTTATATAAAGATCCCAGGTAATTGTGAACCAGATGGTCTCCTGACCACATTTTGAAAGTTACCACCACCAGGAAGGTGGAGCCGTCCACCACAGACTGTGGGTGATAGTGAGAGCCACAGCCTTCTTGTGATTGGGGTGAATAAGCCATCACTATGACTGTCTGTGATTCTTTGTCAGGACAGTCCAGACATTGCAAAATAGGATCAACATGAGAAACAAGGAAAGAACTATGGACTAAAAAAAGTAAAAAATACTTTCCCTTTGGCCATTATGTATAGTAAATATATATAATTCTCATAATAGAAATGAGAATGCAGGCATTTTTTTTCAAAGTATGTTTATCAAATACATTTACTAAGTTTCAAAGGTGAATGTGGAGTTTTATTTCAAGCCATATGGCAAACTGGATGTTCAGAGAAACTGTCACACCTCAGTGTTCCTACAAGTGTTGAACACAGAGATAAACAAACAACAAAACCAAGAGCATAGGTGAGCAGGGCAGGAATGTAAGAGAATTCCTTATAGACAGAAATAGTGAGAAAGTATAAATTCTAACAGGTTTCCAAACATGGAGTTCAGAGGGCCAAAATACAACATAGTGACTGCAGTTAACAAAATTGTAGTGTATACTTGAAATTTGCCAAGAGGGTAAATCTCAAGTGTCCTCACCTCACACAAAGACACACAAAGACACACACACACACACACACACACACAAAGTACTTAGATGAGGTGATGGATATGTTAACTAGCTTGACTGTGACATCATTTTGCAGTGTACACATCCATCAAAACATCAGGTTGTATATCTTAAAAATACACAATTTCCATTATCAATTATATCCCAAGAAAGATGAAAAAAAAATAAGAAGACAGCAGCTTTAGTCTTGAAAATATTTGTCAAACGTTGGTGTGACAAATAAGGCAGTGGGTACCAAGCTTGGGTATAAGTAGATTGGGATGAGGAATCAAGGATTTGCAAATAAGCTGGAGTCCCCAAAAGGAAACATAAACATGTAGTAAAGTAAGTCTGTCCTACAGAGGGAAGTGGTATGAGTATTTGCATATCCCAGCCTCGTCTCTGAGTGGAGTAGTAAAAAATGGAACTATTCCCTCAGAATTCCCATCCATATGTATATTTGGAGTCAAATTTCATAACTGCTGTATGGCCTGAACAAACTCAAGCTGGACTGCTTGGTGTTCCTGTCTTCATCTATTTGGGCTGCTATGACAAGACATCACTGACTGGATGGCTTATACACAACAGACTTTTATTTCTCACAGTTGCGGAGGCTGGAAATTCCAAAGTCAAGATGTCAGAATGGTATCCTTTTGATGAGGATTCTCTTTCTGATTCATAGCCAGAGTTGTCTTGCTGAATCCTTATATGGTGGAAGGGGCTAGGGATCTTTCTGGAGCCTCTCTTATAGAAGACTAATCCCATTTATTAGGGTTCTACCTAAAGACTTAATTCCCAAAGACTCCACCTACTAATACCATCACATTTGGCATTAGGATATCAACACAGGAATTTGATGGAGGGAGACATAAATATTTAAACCATAGCATTCTGCCCCTGGCCTCTCAAAACTCATGTCCTTCTCACATGTAAAATACATTCATTTCCTCCCTAGAGCACCCAAAGTCTTATCTTGTTCTAGGATCAACTCAAAAGTTTACATCCAGTCTCATCTACATATCCTTGAAAGTAGATATGAGGGAGACTCAAAATACCATTCATTCTAAGGCAAATTGCTCTCTAGCTATGAAACTATTGACTCAGATAAAAATATTATGTGCTTCCAAAGATAACAGTGGCCAGGCAGAGGATGGACGTTCCCATTCTAAAGGGAGAAATAGGAAAGAAAGCTGGAGTACAGCAGTTCCTTTTACTCGGAAGATCTGTTCCAAGACCCCCAGTGGATACCTGAAACCCCAGCTAGTACCAAACTCCTTACGCACCATGTATTTTCCTTACATACATACAAACCTACCTACCTACAATAAACTTTAGTTTGTAAACTAAGCCCAGTGAAAGATTAATAAAGATAACTAATAATAAAATTGTACAACAAATTGTACTTCACTCACCATTCTTGTGATTCCGTGTGATGATAAAATGCCCAAGTGATGAGAAGTGAGGTAAGTGACACATTGTGACGTAAAGTTAGGGGACTATTGACCTTCTGATGATTTGTCAGAAAAAGGAGCACTGCTTCCAGCTGTAGTTCATGATGAAACTGCAGAAAGCAAAACCACAAGTACAGAGGAGTCACTGATAAGGGGGATTGCAGCAACAGGTCCAGAGCAAGACCAAAACCTAACAAGGCAAAAAACATTAAACCCCAAGGCTTGAGAGCAGTCCACCTTGACTCTGTGCCCCACACTCTTGACTCACTGGGGGTGCAGTTGAGCCCCCAAAGCTCTGGGAGACTGCCCCTGGGATTCTTCTAGGCCCAGCTCATGCTGCAATTCTCACAGTTGGGCTTGGAATCACCTACCAGCAGATCTATTAGTGTGGGGTTTGTGATGACCATTCCCTGCTCCCATGGCCCCACTGGGCAATGCCCCACAGGGGACTCTGCAGCCGTCTGGCTCCTACAGGAGCCCTCTACATGGATGGAGGCTGTCTTGAGGATATTCTTTAAAATCTAGTTGGAGGCAGCTGTGCCTTCATGGCCCTTACACTTTGTAAGCTGGCGGAGAAGGTGCCCTCTGGAGGAGCAGCCACATCACTAGACCAGATCTGGACAGTTGAGGATTGTGGTGCCAGAATTGGAATTCTAGAGCTGAACCCAGGGATGTGAGGTGGCTCTAGGGGCCACAGAGGCTCTTCTTTTTAATTTTTTTCCCCTGTGGGTTCATTTTACTCTGCTCCACTGATGGGTGATGAGAGGGTGAGCCCTAAAGATCTCTGAAATGCCTTCTGGGTCATTCTTTCATTGGCTTAGAAAATAGATTTTGACTTGTTTAAATGGCTGACCAGTCTCCCTACCATCTTGATGAATAGCTCCTAGTTTCTTTTGAGATGATCAATCTATACCAATCTCTGTCAAATTTGGCCACAACCTTTGCATTTTCTAATGAACACAGTTTCTTATTTCTTTCAATAGGAAGAGGCTGAAATTTTTCCAAATATTTAAATTCTGTTTCCTTTTTGATGAATCATTCTGTCTCAGAATCATTTCTCTTTTCTTGAATTTTACTGTAAGCATTCAAAAGAAGCCAAGCTGTTCCTTCAACACTTTGCGTGGAAGTAGTTTCAGCCAAATATCCAATTTCATTGCTCACAGTTTCACCTTCCACAAAACACTAGGACACAAGTGCAATTCAGCCAAGCTTCTTGCCACTTCATAACAAGGATCGTCTTTCCTCCAGTTGCCAATAACATGTTCTTTATCTCCTTCTGAGACCTCATCAGAATAGCTTTTAATATTTCTCCCAACATCCCGTTCATGACATCTTAGTTACTCTCTTTAGTAGATGGAGGCCTTCTCTAGAGATCTACTTTTCAGAGCCTTTGTCAGCTTGGCCTTTAACAGTTTATTCAAAGCAGCGCAGTGTTTTTCAAGCATGCTTCTTCAGGCTCTGCCCATAATCCAATGCCAGAGCCACTTCTACATTTTTTAGCTATTTGTGAAAGTGGCACCACACTCTCGGTACCAATTTTCTGTCTTAGTCTGTTTGAGCTACAATAGCCAAATACCACCGATTGGGTGGCTTATCAACAGCAGAAATTTACTACTCACGGTTCTGGAAGCTAGAAGTCTGAGATCAGGGTGCTGGCATGATTGGGTGAAGGCCATCTTCCAGTCATAGACTCCTCATTGTAGCCTCACATGGCAAAAGGAGTCAAGGTATCTCTTTGGGACCTTTTTGATAAGGCACTAATCCCATTTATGAATGTTCTACTCTCCTAACTTAAACACCTCCCAAACAAAAGGCCCCATCTACTAATACCAAGACCTTTGGAAGTTAAGATTTCAGCATATAGATTTGGAGAGGATACAAATATTCAGACCACAGCAGTTACCCAAAAAAGATAAGATCGTCCTGGGTAAAGCAAGGGCACACTTAATCTAGAAGAAAGGAATTTGAATGCAGGCTTAAACAACTCCTATAGTTAATATTTCAAGGAATAAAAAGCCCACAAAAAAAATTTAAAAAAACCCACACACAAAAACACAAGCACGAGAAAGTCAGGACACACTCCACCCTTGTATCTGTGCCAGGATGACTTGTAAGGACTATATTCCATGCCCTCTGCTTTTAGTTGGAGCCAATCAGGGTGGAGCCTTGGCAGAGGATGGTAGGGGGGGAGAAAAAAGATGGAATGAGAGTTAATCCTCTGACTTCTCCTAGCAGGGTGACTCAGTCTAACTTTATTTTTCCACAGAAAGTCATTGCTTATCACAAGGTGGACTGCAACACAAAGCTTCTTGTTTTTCTGAGTGTTGGAAACTACTCCATCTCCTTGTTCATTAGGACCTACAATGTTACTAGGTCTGCTACTGCTGGATTTGGCTGCTGCCTGTCTCCTGGTCCCCCTTTATCTAACCAGATTTTTAATTTTTTAATTTTTATTTTTTCTAACCAGTTTTTTTAAATTTAAATTTTAAATTTTAAAATATTTTGTTTTTAAATAATCTCTACACCCAACATGGGGCTCAAACTTTATAACACTGAGATCAAGAGTCCCATGCTTCTCTGATCCCGACAGGCATCTCTGTCCAGCTTTTAAATAGATATTTTATTTTATTTTATTTTATTTTTTATTTATTTTTTTAAAGATTTTATGTATTTATTCATGAGAGACGCAGAGAGAGAGAGGCAGAGGGAGAAGCAGGCTTCATGCAGGGAACCCTACATGGGACCTGATCCCGGGTCTCAAGAACCATGACCTGGGCCGAAGGTGACGCTAAACCGCTGAGCCACCCAGGGATTCCCAAAATAGATATTTTATATACAGCCTTGTCTTCTTTGAATTTTTCTAATTTGAGTGAGCCATTTATTTCTTGTTTTCCATCAGGATAAAGAGAACTGGAAGGTAGAGTGAGACAGGCTAATATGGGTATCATCTGAATTCTGAGAATAAATGACAGAAGAAACACAATGAAAAATATATAACATGTAAAAATACAAACATAAAAATGGGTAAATATCCAGGACTGCTTAAAGATAATAAGCTCCAAATTTGGGAAGAAAAATGTATACCAAGTAAAATTAAGATAAATGCCATCTATGTAAAACAAATACTGCAGAAAACAAATTAAAGATCTTAAAAGCTGTCAGAATGAAAAATGGGTTACACAGAAATGAGTGGTAGTGAAGCTGATGCCTTTCTTTTCAGTAGCAACAAAAGAAGCCAGAGGCTGTGGAATAATAGATTTAAAAGAGTGAGGGAAAATATCAATCTAGAATTATAGACTTGGGACAAATGTTTCAAGAATGAGGGACAGTTCCAGATGAATACAAACTGAGAAAGTTTATTATCAATAGACTCTACTGAAGGAATGTTTAACCAACGTAGTCCATGAAGGAGACAAAGGATCCCTGCAGGAAGATTTGAGAAGAATAGTGAGCTCTGAAAATGGTAGACCTGTGGGTATAAACTAAACGAATATTAACTATATAGATTGATAATAACACATCTAGTTGGTGAAGTTAAAAAAGAGAGAGATTTAAAATCTTCAGCAGCAGGCTGGGACTCCTGGGTGGTTCATTCCGTTGAGCACCAGACTCTTGGTTTCGGCTCAGGTGGTCATCTCATGGGTTGTGGGATCGAGCCCTGCATTGGGCTGGGCACTCAGTGGGGAGTCTGCTTGAGATCTGCTCCCTCTGCCCCTCCCTCACCCCCCCTCACTCATGTATATGTGTGTGCATGCTCTCTCTCTTTCTCTAAATTAATAAATTTTAAAAATCTTCAACAGCAGGAGATATAATTTCAGGGGTATACATTGCAGTATATTAAATAGACCTCCACTTATGGTAACAATGACAGCAGATGGTTATGAGTTTGTACACTAAAGCCCTGCTTGTATTTCCGCAGTAGAGATTTCCGGCAATTGTCTGGGAGTAATTCAGGGAAACAAAATCTCCTGCAATTTGCTATATCCAGAGAAGCACTGGACATGTTGCCGAGTTTCTTCTTTAAGACTCCTAAAGCAAATTGCAACCATATTTTGCCTTCAGACAGGAAAGTGCAAGCCCCAAGTGGGTTGACGTACTGAGGAGGTACCTAATCCTGATTATTTGGGAGGGGTCTCAAAGGGAGCTTCTTTCCTCAGTTTTACATCCTTTCTTTCCAGAGAGGCAGCTGGACGGTGAGGTAACTTCTGAATTGGAGAAAAATTTCACGTGTGAATGGCCTGCCTGATAATAACTAAGAATGGGATTACAAACCAGAACAAGCATTCTCTCACCACTTCGGGGTTTTCTTTAATTTAAATAGATTTCTCAAAAAAAAAAAATAGATTTCTCTTTATGTTTTATGCAATTCAGCACCATAGCAGACTACATTTTATGGGCAGAAAAGGTCACGGAATCTATTTTTTGGCTGGCTGCTTTGGTTGTGACCTGCGTTGGAGAGTGCAATGACTTCTGCTTCTTTGCAATGCTGGGCTGGGCTGGGCCGGTCTGGGAAGTCAATTTGGTTTCATTCTGGTTTGAATACTTCCTACGGACAGGGTCTGATTTCTTCCAATAACCATTCTGGCTCATGCTCAAGAACTGGCTGGCTCTTCACTTACCTTATTTCTTAATGCTCTATTAAGCCCCAAATTCAAAGCCCAGACTTTACTTTCTGTCCTACAGAAATAACTGACTTTGGGACCCATGTTTCAAGGGCAATATAGGCAGTTTAATAACCTCGAAGGGTTTTCATCATTGCTTTCACTCAACATTTTACCATTACCCATGGGGTATAAAACAAAATAAAGGGACTGCTTTCACATTGATTTGCTTTGCTCAGAGCAGAATTCAGTCTTTGGTCTTACTTCAGAGACAAGTATAGGTCCTGATGCGTCCAATTGCATCACCAAAAACTAATAGCTCTCAGCTCACCTCACGAAATGTTTCAGAGGCATGTGGCACTTTGGAGGACTCGGGTTAATCTACTAAACACAAACTTTCAGGCTGCCTATCTGCTGCTTATCAGCAGTATGCTCTGACATGAAATGAATTTGGCCTCTAAAAATATTAATTTGTGTTTCTCAAAGGAACTGGACTCCAAGGCCTTAATTTTTTTTTTTTTAAGAGCAGGATTTATATCAAACAGTACAAGGGAAAAATAACTTTCTTAATAAAAGTTTCCAAAAACAATGCAGCATTGAGGTTGAAGACTCTGGAGATCCTTCATTTTTGGAATTAACAGTCTTCACAGAATTAAACAAATTTCGATGAAGGAGATAAGATATGGTTAAGGGCTCAGATGATCTCCAACTGGCATGGGAATTCTTTTTACTCTGTCTTGTTGATGTCAGACTTACCCTTTTAATTAGTGAAATTCAGAAGATAGGTCTCTGTTTTGTGAGATGACATGGGTTCCTATATTCCACTTAAGACCCTGAAAGAGGGATCCCTGGGTGGCTCATCGGTTTAGTGCCTGATTTCAGCCCAGGGTGTAATCCTGGAGTCCCGGGATTGAGTCCCATGTTGGGCTCCCTGTGTGGAGCCTGCTTCTCCCTCTGCCTGTGTCTCTGCTTCTCTCTATGTGTCTCTCATGAATAAATAAATAAATAAAATCTAAAAAAAAAAAAAAAGACTCTGAAAGAATTCTGTATTTTGTAAACCTGAAATATCCGCCATTCAGGCAAGAAAACTTCATCTTTATTTGCAAATGGAGAGATCCAAATTTATTAAAAGAAAAATTGTTAAATTTTAAACATATTTTCTAGTTTGGAAATACCTTTCCTCAGGATAGCAAAGTACACAAAAATATACATGTACGGTTTGATAAATTCCCATGAAATGAACACCCATGTAACCACTGCCCCAGTCAAAATAGAATGTTGACAACAGTCTAGAGACACCTCTTAAGACCCCTCCCAAATGTTAAACCCTTTTGCTTCCCAGATGTAGCCATTATCTTGACTTCTAATAGAACAGTTTCATTTTCTCTGCCTTGGAAACATATTTAATTGGAGTTATCATGTATACATACATGTGTAGATGTAGATACGTCTATTTCTGTTGGAAATATACCTAGCAGTAGATTGTGGGATCTGTGTGCTATGGTGCTATGTGTCTGTTCACATTTGCAGTGAATAAAATGCTCTTTTCAAATAGCTATACCCCTCCACTCTCCTGCAAGGAATATTGAGTCTCTATTGTTCCAAGTTGTCAGCATGATTGGTGGTGCCATTCTGTGCAGTTTCAGCCACACTGGTGCTTATGAACTGATATCTCATTTACGTTTTAATTGGAATTTCCTAATGACTAATGAAGTTTGAACACATTTTCAATTGTCTCTTTGCACCTCTTGTCCATTTTTCTGTAATGTTGGCTATACATTTTCTTATTGATTCATAGGAGTTTTTTCAAACGGCATTGATATGAGGCTTTCCTTGATTATTTATGTTGCATGAAGTATTTTGTATGATATATTTTGATGAACAGATGTTCTTAATTTTAATGTGGTTCGTGTCATGGATTTCCTCCCTCCAGGTTAATGCTTCTTGTATATATATTTTAAAAAGTCCTCCTATACCAAGCAACGGAGATATTTCCTATACTATCTTCCGGAAGTTTTGTTCTATTCCTTTCCTTACTGAGAGCTACAGTTCATCTGGAATTATTTTCTGTATGATTTTAAGTGCAAGTTTTTTGTTTTTTTTTTTTTGACATGGATATAGGGATTGTAGAAGTCCCAGCATTTTCTCTCTAGCTTCTCAGACATTGACACTACACATCCATCTTATATTATTTCCCCTGAGCTAAAATACAGCACTTAAGAGTGCCTTGGTGGCTCAGTTAGATAAGCACCCACCTTCCGCTCAGGCATGGTCTCAGAGTCCTGAGTTCAAGCCCCACATCTGGCTCTCTGCTCAGCTGGAAGTTGGCTTCTTTCTCTCCCTCTCTGCCTCACGTTCTTCATGTTCATTTTCTCTCTCTCAAATAAATAAAGTCTTAAAAAATAAAATAAAATACAGCACTCATATTTTACAAGTGAACATTTCGTACCCATTTATTATTTACCTGATCAGACTTCAGCAAAACTTTTGTTTTATAGAGGAAAGGGGGTGAAGAGTACTGAGCAACCACTAAAATTCTCTCTGCTCAACCAGATTTCCTTTAGAGAAGGCCACATCTGTGCATATGGGTTAGCAAATCAATGTTAGCTTTGCAGTATAAGATAAACCCATTAATAAATCCATCATTGGACTTTGATGGATATTTAGATTCTTTCTCAAAAAAGCGTTTTTTCATTTCTAGAAGTAACACTTTTATATTTCCGAATTCCATGTGACTTCAATCAAGGGCAGTCCTTACTTGCAGAATAAATCAATTAGTGAAATTACCCCTTTATAATGAAAATAATTCTTTATCTTTGAGAATGATTAAAATCTCTCATCAAGTGTGTTGCTTTAATCAAGTGTATAGGATGCATATAGAGGATTATCTCTACTTAAAAAATAATTGAAAGTATTTTTTATGTGTCTGCAGTCAGAATTTGATACACATATAATGCCCAAAAGACCTTTAATTCCAAAGTTAAACTCATTATATTCATTGTTTATTAATTGTTGAACATCAGGGTAAGAGCAAATTTATGGTACTATAGTTAACAAGAATGTATTAAATGGAATTAATATTAAAATCTATAATCACTTGTCAAATTTCAAAAATTTATATTCCCACCTTGTAATGCATCAAAGTTATAAGTTAAAGATTGTATTTTATACCTATTTTGATTTATTACGCATGAAAGTATAATTACAAAACATGACTAATTCTAATGTGGAATAATAATTAAGTTATGGTTAATTAAGATACTGATAGTTGAAGTTTAAGGATTGAAAGACTAGAAGAGAAGTGAGCTTGGCTAGAGCTTTTTTAATGAAGCATTATTAATGGCATCTCTATGGGTCCATTATCTTTCCTTCAGTATAAATTGGAAAAATAAAGTACTTTGAAATGTATATTTTAAAAACTTACTGTTTCTTTTTTTTTAAAGATTTTATTTATTTATTCATGAGAGACACAAAAAGAGAGGCAGAGACATAGGCAGAGGGAGAAGCAGGCTCCCTTTGGGGAGCCTGATTCAGGACTTGATCCCAGGACCCCGGAATCATGACCTGAGCCTAAGGCAAATGCTCAACCACTGAATAATTCAATGTGATTACTATTTATTAAGACATCTTTCTTCAGACCTGTCCTCTTCTAAGCCCTGATCTATGCCTAGTTTGCAGTTGACTTGTTTTACTCAAATTTCAGTATGTCTAAAATTAGACATATCCTATTTCCCTCCAAAAGGGTATTCTTCTTCCATTTCCTCTGTTTGATTTGAAATTTTAGATCTCCTTTGACTTTTCATCCCTTTTATTCATCCCTCTCATTTCCAAAAGATCATGATGTCTTACTGATTTTAATATATCTTCTTGGCTACCCTCATTGCCCTCATCTGCTCCCCTGAATCCTGACACTGGCATCCTAATGGTTTTTCTGCTCTTACTCTGTCTTTTTCAATCCATCTTTAACACTACTGAAAAGTTTATTTTTAAACCTATATAATTTGAATAAGATCATGCTCAGAATAAAATCTTCAAATAACTAGGTTGTACCTGACTCCTGGAGTTTTCAAAATTTATCTCTGTTCCCCCAGATAGAATCCCATCAGTACATCCTTTCTTCTCAGCAGTCTCTGACATCTGAATTCACTCTTGCACCACCTTCTCAAAAGAACACTTTGTCTTATTGGCAAGGCCCCACACTGTATTCTCCAACTCTAGTCTTGGTCTTTTTCTAAGGGCAGATTTCTGCTATTTAAACTTTTGTTTTATAGAGGAGATAATGAGAAAAAAAGAGACAGAGAGAAACATGGAGAAACAATCAGAGAGTCAGTAATTGTCCTCTTTCTCACACTGGCCCTCCTTTTTCTACCACATTTAATCTTGTCTGTCTCCAGATCCAGGAACCTATGTGCATAGTTAGATAAAATGACTTCCTTACTGTAAAAAAAGAAATGAGGTGTTAATAGCATTCACAAATGGAGTACATGTATTGTTAGGGCTACCAAGAACTTTCAAAGGGGTTCCATGTATAGAGTGATGAACATGATGAGTTACTCCGATTTTCAATGAGAGAAAGATGAGCCCTAGCATCTGGGAGGGCTTCTGGTAGAGTGTCTTTAGCCATCAAGTTCCCTACTCAAGGTCATGCCCATCCCAAGACTGACAAGAAATTTAGTTCCAGATTCCCCGTGTGTTCAGCTGGGGCTAAATTGCAGTCCAGTGTCCCTCTTCACCCAGTCTGGCTTTTTCTACCTCCACCTCTCTTCCTCTCTCTCTCTCTCTGAGAAAAGCAAAGAGAATGTCATTTAAAAAATAGTAAAAGACTAGAAGTATCTTATTTCTTCTAGGAAGCAAACTGACTTCAAGGTTCCATGAATCATCCATTTGTCTATCCTACAAACTTCAAGATCTGAAAAAAAAAAAAAAACACAGTATGATGCAAGATATCCCATCTGTTTCAAGTGCACTCCCTGCATTTTTATCATATTCATAGTAAGGAAGCACTTGGTGAGACTTTGTCTGGATCTCAATTTCAGACTACAAATTATTTCACGAAATAGAAGAGGAGATGTTCCATGTCAGTTATGACAGATCAATGTTATTTCTTCAGACAGAAATAACACAGATTATAAATTAATCAGTTGTATTCTTAAAAATTTGTTTAGTTCCTGGACATATTTCTTCATTACCTTTTCCAAGAGATTGCTGCAGACATGAAATCCACATTTATGTTTTATTTGGGTGCAAGTTTTCTGCTTGCTGTCAACCATCAACAGTTTCTCTACTTAGTGCTTCATCCCTTCTGTGCACTTACTAGATTTATATTAACCTTAAGAGAATACATTGTGAATAATATTTAAAACAATGCACTTAGCAACAACTATCAACACACCGTTTGCTTAGCCCCTCTCTTACTCATGGGCTGATGCTTTCCCTTGTTTTGCTGTTAATTTCCACAAGGTAGATTAAACTGCATTCATAAAATCAGAACTGCTGCTTGTGAAGAGATACGGAGCAAAATGTTCCCTAATGCAATGTTAAGCATAATGCCCCTGAACTTTAAAAAATTGGCTTCGTTTAATGGGGATTAATTCTTCTCTTACAGCTGTTGATGTGCTATTCTAGTTCTGCCAAATGTATAATTAAACTGAATTTAGAGTCCAGTGGATAAAGTTTAAAGGAGTGAGATATCCGTTTTATTTTAAAATGCCAGCATTTCCCTTACCTCAGAAGTCCTTTGAACTGATTTAAGTTTATGATAAAGAATTGTAGGTATTAACTTAAAAATGTATGATGCAGTATAGAGATCTCCAGAATTCTTTTAGGAGATAACTAAGCAGCTCATTTTGAAAGCCACTGAGTTAAAAAAGTATTTGTGCTTGTTTTCTAAAAGCACAATTGAACATGAGCACATTTCATCACTGAAAAAAATTCCTCTGTTCCCAATCAGTCAATTCTCAGTCCTACCCTCAGCCTTAAGCAACTGCCAGTCTGCTCTCTGTTTCTATAAATTTGTTTTTTCTGGGCATTACACAAAAAATGGAGCCATGCAGTATATACTCTTTTGCATACATATTCTTTCATTAACATAATGTTTTCTAGATTCATCCCTGTTAACATGCATTTTATTCTTTTTTTATTTAAAGATTCTATTTATTTATTTATTTATTTATTTATTTATTTATTTATTTATTTGAGAGAGAACGTGCAAACATGAGCATAAGTGGGTGGGGAGGGGGTTGGGAGCTGAATAAGCAGACTCCCTCCTGAGCAGGAAGCCCAACATGGGGCTGGATCCCAGGACCCTGAAATCATGACCTGAGCTGAAGGAAGACTTAACTGACAGAGCCACCCAGATACCCCCGTACATTTTATTCTTTTTTATTGCTGAACAGCACCCCACTATGTTGGCATAATGCTAACTGGTTAGCTGCTTGTCCCAAAGTAGATGATAACCTTAGGCTAGCAGAGCCATTGGGCCTTCCTGTTCACTTGTCACTGAGATTGTTACTAAATAGGTAAGAAGTAAGCTAAATCAGGTAAGCTCTGCAGAGGTTGCAAATCTGTTGGTTTTCATGGCTTGCTCTGTCTTGGTTAAACTGTTGCCTTGACAGAGCCTGAGGGGAGTGGGAGGCCTGGGAGCCCCAGCTAAGAACTCCAGACACTAATGCTATTCTTACCTGAGGCTCAGTAGTTTTTTTTTTGTTTTTGTTTTTTTTTTTTTCTGAGGCTCAGTAGTTTACTTGAGTAAACGATTCTGTTTGGCAAAGTGTTTCCCAAATGCTAGAATGATTGCCTTTGACACTTCCATCCACCTTCATAGTTGCATGAAATCAGAGCTCATAATGATATTTTAAGTCACAAAACATCATGCTTTAAAAAAAATTTGTAATTAGAATATGCTTTATGCAATACATTAATCAAATATCATCATTCAAAGGTGAAAGATCCAGGTTAAAAAACAATATGGAAGATGTTGGCACACAGCCAGCATTTAAAGCCATGAAACGAAATAAGTCCATCCAAGAAGTGAGTATATATAAAAAAGAGATCCTAGAGCTAAGCCCCGGAACATTTAAATATTTAGTGGTTGATGAGCTGCTTTGGAAACAGCAAAGGGCACAAACGGAAAAGCCACTGAATTATGGAAATGAATCAAGAGTGATGTCCTGTAAGCCAAGTGGGGAGAGATCAAAAAGTATTCCAAGAAAGAGAGAATTTGACAGCGTTAAATCTTGCCATAGGCCAAAGAAACTGAGGACTGAGATTAGTCCACTAGATTGGATGACGTATGGTCACTGGAGAACTTGTTAAATGTTTCAGTGGGGTGGGATCAATAGGAGCCTCACTAGAGTGAATTCTATAGAAATGAAAGGAGAAAAGTTGGTTCTAGTTAGTAATTTTAAGATTTTTCTATATGAGAAGAAAAAAATGATGAGTATAGGAGGCATAGTACATGGGGTCAGGAGTGATACTATTTAAGATGAGGATAGGAGAGAAGAAAACAAGATTCTGTGCTGATGGTATGACCTAGTGGAGAGAGGGCAATTGTTATGGGATAGATGGAAGCCTGTTGCTTCCAATTGCCCATTGAGAACAATTGTTCTCAAACCTTAGGGTACATTAGAATCCCTTGGAGGGCTTGTTAATTGCTGGGCTTCATCATGGAGTTTCCAATTTATAAGCCTGGGGGGGCGGGGTAAGGTCATCCATCTGCATTCTTTACAAATTGCTCAGAGAAATGGCTGCTACTGTTGTTGCAGCTGTGAGGGCCAACATTTCACTATTACTGTGCCTAAGAACGTGGCCTAAGACTATTTTCCTCCATGTCAGAGGAGTGAGTTCTAGATAATGAAGAAATTCTAGCAGAAATTCACAGAAGGAATGTAGAAGTTAGAGGAGGTGATTTGGGATAGGAGCTCATTCACAGTAATTGAGAAGGCCGAATGTATGGGCACAGCTTCAAGGAGAGATAAGATGTGATGGTGAGACCTTCTGGAAATCTTATTTCAATAGGGAGCAAATCTTTACCTGAGAGTGAGGAGAAGAGAGCAGGTGTTGGGCTTTTTTTTTTTTTTTTTTTTAAGTTTATTCATTTATTTTAGAGAGAGAAACAGTTGAAGGAGGGGAAGAGGGAGAAGGAGAGTCTTAAGGAGACATCCTGCTGAACCCGGAGCCTGAGGTGGGTCTTGATCTCAAGATCCTGAGACCATGACCTGAGCCTAAACCAAGATATGGGAGCTTAACGGACCGTACAACCCAGGGACCCCAAATGTTGGACTTCTAAGGAGAGAGTACAAGTGAAAGAAGAGTGGAACATTTGGTTGATTCCCTCAAGTAGACAAACTTGTGCTCCTAAAACAACCACATCGTTTTTGTTCATCTGACATTGAAAGAACAGATTTCAGTGAGTCACTGGTTTTAACATAACAACTCTTATTTTTTTCAGATGTGTTTAAAGCATTTAGATTCACTAGACTTTATGTTTTCCATTCTCCATGATCTCCACCTGCTCAGCAAAGAATAATTGTGTGCATCACACTTTGTGCCATGTTTGGGCTTCACAGTAGGTTGTGGGAAGTGAGTTATTGTCAGCATCATAATGCTGTGTGTCAAAGGTATAAACGTTTTTGAAATGTGGCTTGGTAATTCCAGATTAGCTACAATTTTGAGATTAAAAGTAGTGCCACCATGGTATCAATGCACCATTTTGCTTATTACTATTTATAAACCATACATTTCTATTTATAAGTTAAAATAAAAATACCAAAAGATATGAAGCAAATCACAATGGTACATCTGAAAGAAGCATCAGTTATAGGTTATTCTAAGTAAGCAAATGAGTAAATTACTGCAACTGGCTATTTCCCATGCTACTCAGTTTCCAGAGATAGCTAATCCTTTTCTTTAGAAGTATGTTAATTTTAACTTTTCATGTTGACTATTTGACACAAGGTCAACTGATAGGACATGTGATATGTATGGCATTTTTCCTTTGCTTTCTGTTGTTGACTCTGTTTGAACTAATACGTGATACATTACCAAGGAAGTAGATATAAATTGTGAATTTGATAAAAGTGAAATCACAAATTTAGCAAACTAGAAACTGGTTGCCGAGACTATAGCAAATAACTTTTGTTATCTGACACATCACCACAAAATTTAGTGGCTGAGAATCAACCTTTTATTGCATGGGTGTGGGGGATTGGAATTTGGGGTTGGGCTCATTGGGTCTGGCTGCCTCTATGTTGTTTAAGCTTATTTACACATCTGCAGTCAGTAGCCAGTTTGGCTGGGTCATGGCCTGATGGCTTGTTTCTACTTCTACTCGTCTTGTTTTTTTTTTTTTTTTTCCTCCTGGTCTTTGATTCACTACCGAGTCAGAGCTGATTTCATGGCAGCAGAGTGTTCCAAGCCAGAGAACGCCAATGTGCAACTTGCGGTTTGGGAAGGCTGGGCTTGGGACTGGCAGCAGCACTCTGACACATTTTAGAGGTCAAAGCAAATCACAAGACACAGCGGACATTTAATAAACTCTACCTCTTGATAGGAGGAGCTGAAAAGTCACATTGTACAGGAGCTCATATTCAGGGAGGTGAATAATTGTGGTTATTTTTTGTAAAATTCTACCACAGTGACAAATCGGTCCAATGGAAATTATAGTGCAATAATTAGAAATGGGTGAAAGCATAGGTATTGAAGAAAAGATAGTAGGGGATCTCCTGAATAAAGAATATAGTTTACTTTTTAGCATACCAGAGTATGTGATTTATTGAAAAGTGAAACCTTCTGTGATCTGGAATCAGTGTAGGCTTATTATTCAGTTGCAGCAAAGGAAACACCCACCAAGAGGAGCCGTTGGAGCATCTCAATCAGTGGATGTTAGAAAGGATGTGTTTGGAGGACAGCGCAAGGAAGAGATGCTGGGCTCTGCATTGGATGCTGCCAGGAAACCAGGTATCTCAATAAACCTTGTCTAGAAGGGAGGACTACAGAAAGGCCACAGCTGTAATTGGTAAAGAAACAGCAGTGGCACATATTAGCCTCCATAGGAGGATGTTTGATATTCTTGTGGTTTGCACAGTGGCTTTAGCTGTGCCTCGACAAATGCAGTATGTATAATAGACTTGATTTATTCCAGGTCATGATGACATTATTATATTTCCTAGGAAGTATTTTCTTATTATTCCTCTTCAAACAATTTGTGATTTATCTTGTATAACTGTGTTTCGTCCGCTGCCTATCAATACCCTTGGTTAAAGCATTTTGAAGCTTTATTAAAATTAAGATTTTCAAGGTTTACAGGAATAAGTCGCACTGAACTGGGGTCACTTGATAGGTAGGTTTTGTACTGTGGTCCTAAAATGAACTTTTAAAGCATGTTATCATGTAAAAGAGATTCATTAGTCCACATCTCAATAAACACTAAATCAATGTAGAAGTATATATAGAGAGAGCTTTAAGAGTGATCATTTAAATTTTCTTAAGAGCAGTCTTTAAATGGAATGAATGACTTCATTCACAAGTCTCCCCCTCACCCCCAAACTTATCTAATTAGAGAAGATTTAATCATATTGGTTGGCCAAATGGCAGAAAACAAGACTAAAATAGCCCTGTAGGTGGCAGTCAAACTCTAAATAATGAATTACAATTTTCTGCTTGTTACTGCTGATGGCTATCTTTGGAAAGTATTCTGAGTTTTAAAAAGCCAATGTACTTTACAGTTCTCATTATTTTGCAATATGTCTGAATTATTAAATCACAGCCATTTCAGGGGCACTGTATAAGACCTTTGGAAAACCAAAAATATAGAGAAGTATGATATCTAATAGGATAGTACTTCTAAAGCAATTGGATTTGAAATATGTTTGTTACAATTCTAATTTATGAGTTATCATGAGCGTTTCAAGTAATGTAATAAATAAAGTAGAAAAAGAATCTATTTTACTTAATATTTACCCAGTAAAGAATATATTAAAATGTGGTTTCTTTTCATAGCCCTAAGTCTAAGTAGCCACTTAGGTTTCTTTAGAGAGGCATTGACTGAACTTTCATTCTTATATATTTGTAAGAGGATAGTTACTGCTTTAAGATACTCGAGTGAGAGACATCTAGGTGGCTCAGTTGGTTAGGCCACAGACTCTTGATTTCAGCTCAGGTTGTGATCTGGGAGTGGTGGGATCAAGTCCCGTGTCAGGCTCTGGGCTTGGTGGGGAGTCTGCCTGAGATTTCTCTCCCTCTGCTCCTCCCTTGGCTCTCTCTCTCTCTAATATATTTTAAAATATTAAAAAAAGATATTCAGAGTGATATGATTATTTTCTTCCAACATTCATATCTTAAAGAAAAGAATATACAATTTGTATTGCAAGTGCAATGTTAATTTAGTACATGTTACATATTACCTAATAAATGTGGTTCAAAGGAGGAAATTAATTAATTATTCAAACTATATAGATAAAATCTATTTAATTTCTCAAACAATTCAAAATATTCCAAAATGTAAATGACATGAGCACTGACCAATCAGAAATGATGCTGGCTATAAACAACACGGAGGGGCGTATTGGTGTATACCAACCTAAAATCACCCAGGTATTGTTATATCTTTTGGAGATGCTGAAAATAAGTCTGCCTATTTGCTGAATAACCATTAAAGCTAGAATGTAGGCTGATCTGACTTTCTCCCTATTAACTTTCTATGAAATTTAGAGGTGTACATAATACAATGTATGTATGTGCAACAGTGGATTTTGTTGTGATTGCAAAAGCAGAATTAAATTAACCAAAGGACTTTATATAAACAAATCAAATGACTAGTTCTAATCCCTTATGTCCCTTGTTCATTCTTTTCAGAACCGTTTGAGACAATTTCTGAAATCATAGGGCATTCTAATTTAATAGTTCAGAATCCAGTGTTGTTCTAATTAGAGACATTATTTTGGCTTCTGTTCTCAGATAAAAATTCTTAAAATGCAAATGTTATTTGCCACAGTGATGTGGATTGTGAAGCAGCAACTGGAAAAAAAGTCTTAGAATTTCAGGAAAGAGGAGTGTGAACTTGATTTATTTTGGTATGAATAGTAGTAATATTAATAAAAACATAAAGGAGTGACCCAATTTAGGTGGCGTTGCCGGTGAGGAAGTGGGTATTGCTGTTATTACAATGAGGCATGTGTCAGAGGCTATGTTAGCAGCTTATCTAATGTGCATGGTCTCCTGATTTTCTAACTGAACTCCATTCTTAGCGGGAGTGTTAATGTGCAGCTATAATAACACATTTGCTGCGTTCCTTGCAGCTAAATAGGGCCTTTTATCCCTTCAAAATAGACAAAGAATAATTCTGCGTGGCCCAGGACTTCATCTAATATTTATGGAATCTCTAATATGTCCTAGTCATTACACATCTAGAACATGGTGTGCCAGCCTAGATTTTAAAGATGTGAATAAATTCCCATTGATTTTTGAGAAGATTTTATACTTTTAAGAGATAGCTGAGGGCATAGGAAAATCCATCTAGGAGTGTCATAAGTCACATTTTTGAGGTTTAACTTTTAGTGCTTAAATAATATACAATCTTATATATATTATTTATCATATATATATACATATATATATATTATTTATTCATGAGAGACAGAGATTGAAAGAGACACAGGCAGAGGAGAAGCAGGCTCCCTGTGGGGAGCCCAGTGTGGGACTCGATCCCGGGACCAGGATCATGCCCTGAGCCGAAGGTAGATACTCAACCGAGGAGCCACCCAGGCATCCCTATACCATCATACATTTTAATCATCATATACCAGTAAATATCCTGGGAAAGATAATTACCACCTGATTCCTCTTATTGACATTACTTCTGCATATCTCCAGGGGAAAACAATAATTTAGAATTTGTAGGGTTTTTTTAAGTGTAGGCACTAACACAATACTTCTGCCTACATGTATGTACCTGCCTGTATTGTTTGGTTTTTAACTGAAAATATCTATAATACACTGTGAGATGAGGTACAGAAAGTGAGCTTTTAATTTTTATTTTATTTTTTAAGATTCTATTTATTTATTCATGAGAGAGAGAGAGAGAGAGAGAGGGAGGCAGAGACACAGGCAGGAGGAGAAGCAGGCTCCATGCAGGGAGCCTGACGTGGGACTCCATCCCAGGACCCCAGGATCATGCCCTGGGCCAAAGGCAGGCGCTAAACCACTGAGCCACTCAGGGATCCATGAAAGTGACCTTTTTAATACATGCTCCTTATAGTCACCCTGTATTTTCTATTATCTTGTAAACAGCAATTCTGTTGTTGTGTTTTCTTTAATGGTAAAGAGATACTAAGTCATCCTCCGTGTAAAATCCCTTTAGAAAATTGAAGACCTATTTTCCTTTTTTAAAGCTGAATAATCAAAAAAAATAATAAATAAATAAAGCTGAATAATCTCCTTAGGTTTAGCCATCTTAGTAGGTGTGATTTTATGTTATTAAAATTGTTGAATCTTCTTCAAATTCGTCATCAACCTCTTCAATTTTAGCTGTCAGAAATAAACAGTTATCATTTGTCCATTAAAAAAAAAAAAGATATTGCAAAGTAATCCTGCTTCCTTAGTGGAAATTTTCTGGTACTATGCATACAAACCACATCAAAAATAAAATGCAGTATTTTTACATTAACCAAGTAGTCCTTTCCTAAAATGATATTGTGACCTTTTCTAGTCTATAAACACTTTTATAAGCCACAATAAACATCTAAAAAATTAATGTTTGATGTTTCTTTTTTCTTTTAGTAAATTGGGATATATCTAAAAGTAATAGAGATTTAAATTTGTTTTATTCTTAAAACACCTTTTTCTCTTGAACTTCTGCCTCTACCCGTTCAATTGTGTTAGTTTTCTATTTAGTTGCTACTCTTTCTGAAACTGTAGGTTCAGAAGAATCTCAAATAATATACATGGGAAAATACTTAACCTTTCTAGGCTCAAATTTCTTTACCTGGAAAACTGAGGAGTGAGATTAGATGAGCTCTCAGATTCTCCTCAGCTATAGGTTAGGAAGTGTCAAAAATTAAGGAAACATATTTTGTTTTTTTTCTAATATATTGAATTTATATCTTTCTGTTTGGTCTAAGTTGCACCGCATTTATTTTTTTGGCTTTTTAAGCCTTCCTTTGTAGACCTCCTCACCAGTCTTTTCTAACTTAGAGGGATTCCCATTTGTATTTCTGCTCCTCAAGTAGAAATTGTAACGATGATACCTTATTAAGAGGAGGATGGCTTTAGGTACGGCCCCAGGGCTATGGTGAGGAAAAATCAGAGGGTCTCCCCTGAAAGAATTGGGATGTTACATTTTATTTCAGGGCGGCAATGATTTTGCCAGAGGGAAGGAGTCATTCTACTTTGGCAGGATTTTTTTTTTAAATATTTTTACTTTTGCATCTTTTACCCTTGGACTCAAGTGCCTGAACCTACAAGCCTGCTAAATTTTTCCATGACTTTTTATCACACTACAGACAGCTTCCTTTCAAATGCAAGGTCAGGGTGTAAGTCTCTTTTGATATCATGGTTGTAAAATGAGAAGTGCTGCTTATTTCAGATAAAACCTCTTTTTACCTTTCCATAAAAGCTTTATTCTTTCACACATACTATCTGATTTTAACATTTCAACAAAATATAGAATAAAACTGAGGAGACAAAGCAGTAATATTTGTGACTATGGAAGTCACAGAAATACATGACTAGATGATGCATTTACAGATCATTTACTTTCTCCCTCTACAGTCAAATAAATTTGCTGTTAAATCAGCCAGGGAAATGGGTCTGAAATCTCTATGCTGCTCTGTGACATCAAAATCTAATGCTTCTTATTCAACACACAACATTGTGAAGGTATTGATTTAGACTTTTAATTATACTGAAGTCATTGGACCTTCAGTGTACAGAAGTTTTGTTTTGTTTTTTCTTACTGAAAAATATTAACTGACATGACTCCTTAACACGTTCAAATTGCAAGTTACTTCATGATTTGAGGACAAATGGAGATGGTTGCATTTATTTTGAATTCTCATTTGTTCAAGTTGGTCTTACTTTATAAACATCTAAGTATGAATTCTCAACTGGTGAGTCAGTCAGACCCATAATTCAAGGCTTAGACAAAATTTGGTTTCATTCTTGAAGGTTAAGGAAGTCTAAAAGTGGTGAAGAATTATTTCTTCTTCTCTTACTTGATTTTAAAAAAAATCATATAAAATAGTATGTATATAATCATATTGTTTAATCTATAATAGACAGAAATGTTATTTACACAAATGAAATGAATAAAGGCAAAGTTGCATTGGGCTAAGGAAAAGATCCCAGATGGTAGCCTGAAACCACAGGGACAAAAAGACCAGAAATGGTATATAGGAAGATATGAATACATACACTATAAATGCTATAAATATATACTTGCTCTCTTTTCTTCCCTCAACTTCTTTAAAATAAATAAAATTATATAAAGTGATATGACAATGTATAAGTGGGTTTGTGTCACATGTAGGTATAATATGTAAAACAATAATTCTACAAAAAGGGGGAAGACATCAATCTACATAGGAAAAATGTTTCTATAGCTCAATGGAATTAATTTAATAATATAAGTCTAACCTAGATTCTAATAGGTTAAGACATATTTAAAAATGCGTAGAACAGCCACTGAGGAAACAATTTTTTCAAAGTAAAAAAAAAATCATTAAAGAAATTAAAATCTTACACCGAAATACTCATTTAATGAAAAAATACTCAGAGTAAAGGAGGAATACAAATACAAAAAGTATTGCTACAGATAGAAAGGAATATTTTATGATGATAGTAAGGTTAATTAATTAGAGAGGCAAAACACTTAAAAATATGTACACACCTAAAAACAGAGCTTTAAAACATATAAAACAAAAATTGACAGTAACATAAAATAAACAAACAAAATAATATAAAACAAAAACTGACAAAGGGAGAAATAGAAATTCAACAATATCCCACTTTTATTTTTTTATTTTTTAAAGATTTTGTTTATTCATATAAACACAGGAAGAGAGAGGGGGAGAGAGAGAGAGAGAGAGAGAGAGAGAGGCAGAGACACAGGCAAGGGGAGAAGCAGGTTCCATGCAGGAAGCCTGACATGGGACTCGATTCTGGGTCTCCAAGATCATACACCAGGTTGCAGGCGGCGCTAAACCACTGTGCCACCAGGGCTGCCCAATATCCCACTTTTAATAATAATAGACAAGGAGGTAGAAGATCAACAAGGAAATAGAAGACTTGCACAACTATAAACAAATCAGACTGGACAGATGACTGTGATCCTCCACCCAATAATAGCATGACAGATACTCTTTTCAAGTCCACATTCTCCAGGATTGATGATATCCTGGACCATAAATAAGCCCCAGAAAATGTAAGAGAATTGACATAATACCAAGTATGTTCTTCAAAGACAATGGAATAAAACTAGAAACTAATCTAAATTTGGTAAACTCAAAAATGTGTGGAAAATAAACAGCATGCTCCTACATAGCTAATGGGTTAAAGAAAAGCTTTAACCTGGGTAAAAATGAATACATAGTACATCAAAACTTATGAGTTGCAGGTAGCACCATGCCTGGTGGGAAATTTATAGCTTAAAATGCCTAAAGAAAAAAAATCTCAAATTAACAACCTAACTACTTTCTACCTTAGGACATCAGAAAAAGAAGGCAAATAAATTCAAAGAGAAAAGAAAGGAAATAACACAGTTTAGAACAGAAGTTTATGAGATCATAAAAAAAATAGTAGAGAAAATAAAAGAAACCAAAAGAAAATAAGTGAAAACAAAACTATATTCAAATAAGATCAAGAAAACTGATAAATCTTTAGCTAAATGGACTAAGAAGACTAAAATTACCAAAAATGAAGAGGTAATATTACTATGTACCTAATCATAATCAAATGATTTAAACAATCATTGTGAACAGTTACATGATAATAAATGAGACAATTTAGAAGGAATGAATAAATTCCTACAAGACCAACTACTGAAGCAAACTCAAGAAGAAATAAAAATTCTGATTAGATCTATCACAAATAAACATAATGAACTAATATAGACAAAACAAAACAAAATAAACAAAAGCTGCCCACAAAGAAAAGCCCAGGTCCAAAGGTCTTCACTGTGAATTCTACCGAACATTTAAACAAGAGTCGGTGCTAATCCTTCACAAGTTTTTCCAAAATTGGAAAGGAGGGAGCACTTCTTAATTTATTCTATGGGGCCAGTGTTACCCTGATACCCAAACCAAACAAAAACATCCTAAGAACAGGAAACTATACACAAATATTGGTTGCTAAGTTACAAAACTATTTCCTGGCTCTGACCAGATACTGCAAATTACCGATGTTTAATTGAAAGCAAAACACGATGTGCCTTATTAAAAGTCTAAAAGTGAAATGTGACAGAACTTAAACCAGTAGATATAAACGCAGCACCTATCTGTATTGAAGAAATATATTGGAAAAAATGAAACACTGAGGAAGAGCTCTGGCTTTAAGCACATCTTACCTGAAATCCTACCAGAAATCCAGTTCATTAATTTTTTAGAAATTCAATGTATGGAAAAAAAAATTTAAGAATCCTGGATGAATTCAGTGACAGAAATTCAGTGAATTTGGGCTAAGACTACAAAATAAATTGTTTTTCTGAAAATGTTGAGGAAACATTTTAAATCATTTTCAAAATGTATAATTCATATGTTGGTTTTCAAAAAAAAACTTACCTAGTCTGTGTAAAAATTCATCTTGAAATATGAATAAGGCAAAAGGATTTTTTAAAAAATGCATATATGTGTATACAGAATAAGTTTCCTCAGATACCAAACTGATACAATGGCCTATAGAGGAAAATAAAGCCATCGAGTCTGCGTTTGTCTACTTTACCATACAAAAATCATTTCTACAAGGCAAAAATTATTTGAATCTCATCAGTGTTTTTCAATTTCATATCTAACTCCATAGTGTAGGCCTTAATTAATAGCACATAGAATGTTTTCCACTAGAGGCTCAGATGATTCATAGGTGGCGTTGTTAAATAGTGTTCTGTTATCACATGAAAAAAGCTTGCAGTCATTCTTTTATCCTGATTTTCAGTGTTTATCAACTATAGTATCTACTGCTTTTTATTATCTATTGTTGTTTATTGACATGCAGCTTCATCCTAGAAATGAGAAGGCCTAAAGCATACATTCTTTGATACTAACCACACTCACACACACACACACACAGCACAGCACAAAAATACGTATAAATGGTAGATGGGCATGCAGAGTTTTGGCTCGTCTTCTTTTATGGCTACAGAATCACAATGGAAGTGATTTGGAAGTATAGTGTGCTTGTCATCAATGAGTTCTTCTCTGCCTCCAAACCATCCTTCTCTGTCCTGCTTTGTGATACTGGAGTTGGACTCTGTAAACAGTTCTTTAATAGGTTGCAAATGTCAAGCATTATGGTAGAAGATTCTGGAAGGGTACCACAGGTAAAAAGGGTTTTCCCTTCTTGAATCTAGTGGATTTTCCCTTTTGCTTTGCTGATATTGCCACCAAACTGCCACTAGCAGGCGGGCCACTCGCTTGTGGGTGGTGGGCATCCCTGCTGCTGGCTTCTTAGCAAGTTTTGCTAGAACCCTAGAGGTAGCTTTCTAGTGAGGTTTGTTCTCATTCCAGAGGTGGCTTCCTGGCAAGTGTTCTTACCCCAGCCGGTCCTCCCCAGCGGGTGACTTCCCAGTGAATGTTGCTGGAATTCATTTGGGTAGTGTCTGCTTGCCAGGCGAGAAGTGCAATTCCTCAGCAAAATTCTCTGCCATCAGGTGGCACCAACCAGTTCTGAATATTATCAGACTTGATGTGGTTCTCTTCTGAGATTCTCTCTTGTGGATACTCCCTTTCAGCCCTAGAAGTGACTGCCATTTGGATCTACTATTGCTTTATTCTTTGGAGTCTCTCTGACCTTCTTATTATTAACTCCTTCTTATAAACTAATAATTCTTCATATTCAGTCTTTCATGGATAAATGACTGGCTTTGTTGCTATTTCCTAACTAAGCCCTGATTGATACAGATAACATTTTATTAGACACTTAATGAAAAAGGTAAGAGTGGTCATTTTCCACATGAAAATAGGAAATATTCTTCATATTTACATAAACATCTTTCATACATTTACATAAATATTTATTTTTTTCAATATTTAGTTCATGGCAAACTGATCCATGTAAGTAATCTCATTTTAAAAAACTGATCCTTTTTCTGAAAATTTAATTTAAAGCATCATATAGACACATAATTAATTGCATATTTTACTGTGAGAGGCAGAAATGGAAATATTTGGAAGCCCCTTTTGCTTTTCTCTCTTGCGATAGCCCTCTTTAAGACAGGAAATACAGACTCAATTTCCAGTTGCATTTTCAAAAAGGAAAAGGAAGATAATAGGAAAAACCCCTCAGTTTTATAACTCTAAATTATACCCTACTGTAGCTTTGTATCTCAAGTGTCATTTGAATGCTTGCAACCTTCACGAACGGATGCAGAATGCAAAAAGAAACATTTCTTTTTATTATTTGACAGAATTTTGCCAAAAGCAACTTCTCCAGTTTCTTGGGAGGGGGTGGTGGTGGTGGTGTTCCTCCTCTTAGTAACATATTGATTCTGAAAGATTATTTGAGAAACAAGGAACAAAATCTGATACTGGGAGACATAAAGACCACTTTCCATGGAAAGATTTGGATGTCAGCACATCTCAGACATTTTTCAGGGATGCTGGAATCATATGGCTAATTTTTACCTTTTTTCCATTGTAATTTTACTTAGAAACTTCTCATGTAATAACTGTTTGAAATAGCTGCTTTGTAATTGGAAATGTAAGCACTTAGGCTTTTTAAAAATGCTATAGAACTTTAATTTGTATTTTGTGAAATAGTGCTTGTAATGATCATTAATGTTTTATAACTTGAGGAGAATTCACAAACTAGAAACTGCAAGTTTCAGTAAAAAATAATTAAAGACCTCAAGCTATACTCACTTAATGGAGTTAAAAATTGTAAAGAAATCTCATTTCTATAAGCAATATTCTGCAAAATAATGAATTTACCCAGTATTGCCATTTTGCAGATTTTCTAATGAATTGACAAAGTTAACATCATTTTTTTTTCAGTCCATAGTGTTTTCTTCCTAGCTTTTGATTTAGCCATTGATTATTACTTTACCATTTCCTGAATTTTGGAACATATTACCTTGATAGCTACAGCATTTCCTGCCTTGTGACTATTTACACAAATTTTATGCCGTCAAGTGTAAGTGAAGAAGTGACATCATTATTAAAGGTTTATTCTAAACTTTGTACCATTCAAGACAAAAGCAAAAAAAAAAAAATCTCAAGAAATAAAAGCTTGCTCAACAGATAGCAGCACTACACTCTTGTCATGTCTGCTTATCATATTTCACTGTCTGAAAAGGACATAGACTATCATAGTGTAACTAGATTCAAACTCTGGTTCTAATTTGGACAATTTCTATCACCAGGAAACAAAATATAAACCTAATAATTTATAGACAAAATTTATCATTGAAAAGGGAATGTGAATGGTAGAGTCATTTGAATGAAGTTGAATATTTTCCAGTGATATAAATATACACTTTCTTAACAAGCACAATAACTTAGTTACCTCACTCAGATTACCTCCAGACTCTGTTTCAAGTACCACATTTGCCTTTAGGCAATTTAAGAAAAAGCATGCATCAAGTGTGTAAATATTTCAGTGACTATCCTTCATTTTGGTATCGAACAACTATTTCCAAACTATATATATATTTTTTTCCAGGTTGTTTTGAAAGGCATTTTTTTGGTACTGGTAACAGTAGAAGTAAATTTTAAAAACATATTTTAGTGACATTCAGGAATAACTGTGAAAGTTCCTCCTTCTAGAAAAAAATAACACTTTGAGAATTTCATATTTATTAAAGTCACTAATACATCTTAATACAAATTTTTATTAAAATAAAATATGGCTCTATATAACCCTTGTAGATCAAATTTAGGAGTTTCTAATAAATATGAAAGACATTGCAAAAATGATCAGAAAATAATGAATGAACATTTGGATTCTGATATTAAGAATCCCTAAAATCCAATCTCATATTAAATTGCTTTGACAGTGGTACATTTAAAAAAAGTACCATTTAAATATTTGAATTCTAGAACTAGGAGCTCCTTCATTGAGCCATAGTAAGCAGATTAAAATTTACCCTCCCTCCTCCCCTGCTTTTTTTAAGGAAACAAGTTTTGTTAATTGAAAACTTCTAATTTATGGGGAAGCCTGGGTGACTCAGCCGTTGAGCACCACCTTCAGCCCAGGGCCTGATCCTGGAGACCTGGGATCGAGTCCTATGTCAGGCTCCCTACATGGAGCCTGCTTCTCCCTCTGCCTGTTTCTCTGCCCCTCTCTCTCTCTGTGTCTCTCATGAATAAATAAATAAAATCTTAAAAAGAAAAACAAAAAACAACTTCTAATTTATGTCTTCTGTTCACTCACTTTAATGAAGTCTGAAATTTCACACATAAGAAACATGATGTAGACACAGAATGTGTATGTCAATTATAGCTCAATACAGCTAGAAAAAAAAAAAAAACAACTAAAAGTACTACTCATTTTAGAAGATTTTCAGAGGACATTTTCTCTCTTCTCTGGTCAATCTAGGCAAGCATAGATGCAACAGCCCTGTGTAGACCATACCCTCTGGACATTGTTCCAGCTCTCTATGGCCGTGGGTAATCTACTAATGATAATAAAAATGATGAACTGCGATATTTTGTGTCTCTAGCTGTAAGCCTAGGTATTTACAAACTATTTAGAGTTTTTGTAGGGTTTTACCTTAAATTAGGTGAGAAAGTACTGTTGTAGAATATTCACAAACATATCCTCGGCACACAGAACTTTGGTGAGAAGATATAGTTGAGGCACTGTAGTAGGCTTCTAAAGATGTGCATAATCTAATCCTTAAAACCTATAAATATATTACATTGCATAGTTAAAAGGCCTTGACAGAAGTCATTAAATTGAACACCTTAAAATGGAAGGTTAGTTTGGATGATTTGGGTAGGCCCAATGTAATCACAAAGTCCTCAGAAGTAGAAGATAGAACCAACACCACATAAATACAAAGGATTAAAAGAGAATATTATGAAAACTTACATGCCAAAAAGTTGAACAACCTAGACAATACATTGAACCACCTAGAAGAAATGCATGAATTCTTAGAAACATATAACCTTCTAAAACTGAATCAAGAAGAAATAATTTCGAACAGGCTGATTACTAGCAATGAAATTGAATCGGGAATAAAAAAACTCCTAACAAATAAAGGTCCAGGAGTAGATGGCTTCATTGGTTAATTCTACCAAACATTTAAAGAAGAGAATACTTACCCTTCTCAAACTATTCCAAAAAATAGGAGAGAAAGGAAAACTTACAAATTCCTTCCATGAGGCCAGTGTTACTCTGGTACCAAAGCCCAAGATACTCCAAAAAAAAAAGAAAACTGCCAACCATTATCTCTGACCAACAAAAATCATCAACAAACTACTAGCAAGCTGAATCCAACAGTATATTAACAAAACGTGGAAAATGGAGACAGAAAAGTCAGTCAGGAAAGAAGAGATGTTGAAAGAAGCAAGATCAGGTGATACTATGTGAGAATGATTCTGTATTCTGTGGCTGACTCTGAAGATGGGCAGGAGACCACAAGCCAAGGCTGCCTCCTAGAATCTATAAAAGGCAAAGCAATGGATTCTCCCCTCTAGCCTAAGGAAAGGAGCGTAGCCCTGCTGACACTTTGATTTTTGTCCAGGGAGACCTGTGTCAGACTTCTGACCTACTGGACTGTGAGGCAATCAATTGTGTTATTTAGAGCCATTAAATTTGTGGAAATTAGCAGCAATAGAAAGTTAACACAGGATTCATATATAACAGTTTAGAAAGAAGAGCTATTAGTGGATTAAAAGTCAGAGGCAATGAGTAATGACATAAGGCAGCAGAGGACTTTGGGAGGTAAAGAGCAATGGCATAAAACAAGCAGAAAAGCAGTGCAAGAGGCAAATGTATGTCAACATTTGGGACGTACATATACTGAACTAAAAGAGAGATGAACCCAAGCATCTGGTAATTAGGGGCCAGAGTAAATGATATTTTATGAACTATGAAAGGATTTTGAACTTTATCTCAAACATTTTAGGGTATTAAGTAGGAGACTGACATGATCTTTATATTTGTTTTTAAAAAACATCAATCTTCTAGTGAAGGTAATAGATCGGGTTGCAATAATTCTGGATGAAAATAAACGAGATAAAAGCTTGTTGAAGTAATTCAGATTATAGCTAATGTCTATAGGACAACCGTAGTAGGGTTGAAAAGAAGTCCAAAATGCTTAGGAGGTAGATTACACTGATAGGTGGATGAAGATCAAAGAATCAATGATAAAACACAAATGCTTGCATGAAAAACTGAGTCATTTACTGAAAGAAGGCCTACAGAGGGGACCAATCTTATAAAAGAAACGATATGAACTCCATTTTGGAAATATCAAAGTTGATTAACATGTGCCCAAGCCATTTAAATGGGAAGGAACATTGGGAATTTGGATTGGATTTGTGAGTGAGTTTGGGGCTGGTGGTACATTGTGAGCTGTTGATTTTCTGAGAATGAAAAGAAAGAACGAAAAGTTAGCATATATACAGTAACATCTGATAAATGCTGAGAAATGGCATTTGGAAGGTGGTAGAAGACGACAAACCGCAGTTAACAAAGCTGTAGTAAACAAAGAAACAAAATTGATTCATAGGTTTATAGCAATTTGCCAGTTTTTCTGGGGTAAACCTTTCCACTATTATAAATATTTGAGCCACCAGTATTACATCCTGGTATGACTGGGAAGAGAAACACATACTGGCTCTCTTGAATCAGTGGATCTGCTTCTATTATGTCACTGGGAAACTTGGAAGGAGAAATGGAAAATTGGAAGCAGGAGCAATGAGAAATTACAAAGAGTACATGTAGAAAATCCTTTAGAGACTTTGATTATTGAAGGGAGGAGGGAGATGGGGACTGCAGGATAAATTTTGTTTCATTTTTGATTGGAGGAAGAACTGAGTAGATCTGAGAGGAAATAAGGAGCCAGTGAAGAGAGGAAATGGGTGGTTGAAAAGTGAAGTCTCTAAGGAGCTGAATATGTGCATGGGGACTTGGGAGGAAATAGGATCATAAGCATGAGATGAAAATTTTGGACAGAAAGAGGCTCTCTTATAAAAGCAGAGGGCAGGAAGAGATAATTGAATGTATATATTTATTGCCAGAATTTTAGAAGGTACTTTATTATGTTGTGTATTTTAGAGTAATAAGTCAGATAAAATTGAGACTGATGGAAACGTGATGAAGATGGGAACTTTAAAGAGATTCCAAGTCGGAAATAAGTGTTTCTGGGAAGTGTTTTCTTTTGGTGAGGTCAGTGACCACAAATTTACAGAGGCACAGAACTATCTATCTGACATATTCTCCAGCAGCTCCCAGAAATGCAGGCGTAAACAAAGAAACCAGGCAATTAGACAGGGTTGGCCTTTAAATGGAGTGGCAGAGGTCCAATGGGGCAAGGAAGTTGAAGAAATTGTGTAGAGGGAGCTCTATTAAAGGGATCGGGTGTGGAATTTTTGCTCTATAGGAAAAAAGGTTAAGATAGGTAAGGGCTGCCAAATATAAATAAAGTAAGAAGTATAAAAGAACTAAATAGGTAAAATATGACATAAAATGAGAATAACTGATTAACAATACTGGGAAGAATGGAAATTTTGGCCAGACAGCTGTAGGTCTGGATTATAGAGGTAGAGTTACCTTGAAAGCTGTAACTAGAGAGTGTCCATGTGAATAGGAGACAGGATAGAGAACAGTTAAAGGCCATAGGAGATGAGAGCATAGGATTGCAAGGTCAGGATTATGTATTGGCCATTAATTTGGATATTGAAGTCACTGACGATAATGCTAGAAATTAAAGAAAAAGAATATTGCTTTCAATGATATGGATGCTAGTGCTAAGGAGGGAGGATAAAAGCTGTTGCATGAGTAATACGAGTCTCAAAGTAGCAAGAATTTAACTTAGATTGAAGAGGAATAACTGGAAGTAGCAGTGGCTGACATGAGGGGATTTGTCTTCCTGTTGCTTATGGGGAATACTGAAGCTTCAAGGTAATTGATATATTTGAGGTTGAAGAGAGAGTGGGATTTGTTTTTTTTGTTTTTTGTTTTTTTTTAATTTATGGTAGTCACAGAGAGAGAGAGAGAGAGAGGCAGAGACACAGGCAGAAGGAGAAGCAGGCTCCATGCACCGGGAGCCCGACGTGGGATTCGATCCCGGGTCTCCAGCATCGCGCCCCGGGCCAAAGGCAGGAGCTAAACCACTGCGCCACCCAGGGATCCCAACAAGGTGAAGGTCATATTTTCACAAGAGCAGAAACTCAGCTGCTATTTTCTGAACTTTGAATTTTAGAATTTTCTTAAAAGTTTTCTTGTGAAATTTACCTTGTAATTTTGGTTTGGAAAAATTTCAATGGACCGGACTTATGTGGATAACTTAAAAAAATGTAAGCACTTAATATGAAAGGGGGAATGCATATACATACACTTGTGTTATTATTTATTTTATTATTTGAGTAAACAAATTGATCTGTTGCTTTATGATGGGAGGCTTTGAGGGGAAGAGCAGAGCTGGGAGTTCAAAGGCACTTAGGTGTCTGCATGGAGAAGGATAGGAGGGGTGGCAAAATGCTCAAGAAGCAGACACAAGAATTGCTAAAGAGCATATTTCAGTGCATTTTACTTCCAAACTTTGATCTCCTATATAAGCCCTTTTTGAGCCTCTTTGAGAGAATGAACAGAGATACTCAAAGATTGGATATTTGCTTTCTTAGTTATTTCTAAATATTGGTGGGCCTTTCAGCATTTAATATTCCCACTTTTGTTGGTTACCAAATGAATGCATTGTTTTTATTAAAGCTGTGATCTCTTTGTCTCTTCAAAAGCATACCTCCTTATTTTGTTATTGCCTGTTTATCATTGCCCTACAGAAAAACTAGCACCTACATTAACATCAAATGAATTCATAATGCATAAAGCTATCCACAGAAGTTAGGAAGTTAATAATATTGATTATAAAAGGTGTTACCTTTAAAGAGCATTTGTTTGAGAGGATTGTCAATGCACTTATTCATTTATTTAAATTTTATGAGCTTCTTTATTTAATAACCATGGTGGAGAAAAAAATGAACTATTAAGTAAAATCGATTATGGAAAGAAACTCTTACCTTCCACCTGGTGAAAGTGATTTTTAAAATGCAGATGACACTTTTGTCCATTCCTATTTAAGGCAGTTTATATCCTGGGCATTTTATAATAATCCATACTGTTTCACAAATGATGGAGACAACCCAGGGAAACAGGGAATCATGCCATATACAGGGCTTTATAGGGTCAATGTGTGATGGTGTACATCCAGAATGTGATGTCTGTAAAAGGGAGAGTGTTTTGATGCTCAATAAAAAAATGTGGAATGTATTTGCGAAACAGAAACATAAGAAAAGGAGAAATAAAGTTAAAGAACATTATATTTTAAACAAATTATTTTTTATCAAGCTTATAAAGCACAAGAAATATAAGTTTATTTACCCCTAATCAATTATACTCCCATGATTTTGGGTTGTATTTTTTGTTTGATTGATTTGATTTTTTTTTTTTAAGATTGAAAGCTACCTCAAGGTTCAAAATAATCTGAGTTCATAAAGTCAAGCATTTGCAGCACTCAGAAGAGTATGTAGCAAAAAAGAAAGCCAATTAATATTAGCTATTATCATTATTATTATTATTTATAATACAAAACAAATATCCATAGAACTTTGTGCCTAATGGCAAAACTGCATGTTGAATAATGGGAAAGTTAATAATAATATATTTTTAAAATTTTCAATATTTTAATACATTTAGAACAATCCTATCAAATTTGTGTATTACCCTCTGAGCCATGCAACTTTAAATTTGCTTTTTAATATATGTGTTCCTGCACAAATTCTTAGTAAATCCCTGGAAGGCAAAAATGTATGCTTTATTTCTGTTTCTGAACTCAGTATCTGCTTTAACATATGACACACAAATGAGACTCAATATACTTAGCATAACTATCAATACTTGGTTGGATAGAGGTCTTCCAGATAAAGGGAAATTTGGAAAGGGTAGACTCTGAAGTATTTGCTAGCATTTAAAAGTAAATGTGAGGTGGAATTGTAATATTATTTGAGTCTTAGAGACAAAGCATAATTATACAAGACTCTTGCCATTCCTTTATTTCCTACTGTTAGGGCAGTTCTGGAGTGTCTTCTGGGTCTTTGAAATCTCTTTTAAACAAATCCCTTTCATTATCCTTTCATATAGATTGGAGTTCATATTTGCAAATAACAGAATCCATTCTGACTACTTTAAATATAAAAAAGATTTTATTAAAAGCATGTTTTATACCTCACAGAAGTGGTATGTTTAATGAAGTTGGTGTTTCTTTTACTCTATGACATGATTACTTACAATAATAATTGTAATAGGAGAAATGCCAGGGTGGCTCAGTCAATTAAGTGCCTGACTCTTGATTTTGGCTCAGTTCATGATTTTAGTCCTGAGGTCAAGCTCTGCCTGGAGCTCCCTGATTAGCAGGGAGTCTGCTTCTCTCTCTCTCTTTTTTAAAGATTTTATTTATTTATTCATGAGAGACACACACAGAGAGAGAAAGAGAGGTAGAGACACAAGTAGAGGGAGAAGCAGGTTCCATGCAGGGAGGCCAATGTGGGACTCGATTCTGGAACTCCAGGATCACGCCCTGGACTGAAGGCAGGCATTAAATCCCTGAGCCACCCAGGCGTCCCAAGGGAGTCTGCTTCTCAATATCTCTCTCTCAAATAAATAAATCTTTAAAAAAAATTATGGGATGAAATAAATAATAATTATGGCCAGAAAAAAAAGCAGACAAATCTTTTTTACTGACTCTTTAACATATAATAATGCCAGTAAAATTTTTTTAAATCACAATTAAAAATTAGATACATATTAAAATATGAAAAGGGGAAAGTGATCAAGTGATACTTGTAAACTATATCAATACATTTCTTTAAAAATTAAAAAGTTATTTTCTATATATTAATCTGTCATAATAATGGATAATATTAAAGTTTCTGTTTTTCAGCCTTAATTTAGGAAAATTTGTCACTGGATTTATAAAAATGGATTTTCTTTGCATATTCCTGTTCAATAAGTAGTAAGATCAAGTCCAATTAGAGCTCTGCACTCAGCAGGGAATCTACTGGAGATTCTCTCTCCCTTCTTTCTCCTTCCTCCTCTGCCCCCCCCAACTCATGCTCTCTATCTCAAATAAATAAATAAATCTTTTAAAAAATCTAGCAGAAAATCTCTGAAGAAAGTTCCATCAATACTATATTTTATTTAAATATGAAATATTTTACCTTACTAAGTCCTCCTAGGTTGATGCACCCCAACTTTCTGTTGTCTTGTGAAAATTTCAAAACGAAATGAAAAAAAAAACCTTCAGTTGTAAGTGAAGTCATATTGACAAGATTAATTCACAAGACAACAGAAATATGGATAAATAATATGTATGAATAATATTTTCAGTATGAAGCTTTAGAGCCTCGGCACCTGAAATAGACCAGCCTAGGTAAGAAACTGACAGAAAAACTACACATTGATGGATTTTACAGAGAAGAATTAAGTTGGGGTGCATGAACCCAGGAGGACTTAGCAAGGTAAACTGTTTCATATTTAAGTAAAATACAGTATTGATAGAACCTTTTTCAGAGAGATTGTTACATTTTTAAAAAAAGATTTATTTACTTATTTAAGATAGAGAGAGCATGAGTGGGGAGAGGGCAGAGGGAGAGAGGAAGGGAGAGAGAATCTCCAGCAGATTCCCTGCTGAGCACAGAGTTCTAATTGGGCTGGATCTTATGACTCTGAGATCAAGACCTGAGCCAAAATCAAGAATCTCAGACTCTTAACACACTAAGCCACGCAGGCTCCTCTGTTACATTTTTGTTGATGCAAACAAAAGGCTGTCACCATGACCAATACTGCATATTAAAATTATTTTATAGTGTAATGTGGCAGAGATCAGAAAGAGCGAGGTTCAAACTTCTCTTTTTGTCACATCACATCATTATTATATAAAGACAATTCATGTAATCTCAGCAAAGCTTACTTTCTTTTTTTTGCAAAATTGGGGTTTTCAGGATCGATTGAGCTTTATCTAAAATGGTTAGTCCAGTATCACAGAAGTGCATACATGATACTAAGTAAATAACACTTGACATGTCTGTCTTTAATAATAATAATCATGAAGAACAAAATATCAGAACAAAATATCAGAAATGTTTGCTTCTCATGATCATGTTCGTGCTGAGCAGGAGAAAGGAGAAGTCAAGACACTGCACTGATGCTTGTTTAAACACACACACACACACACACACACACACACACATACAGACACGCAAGCATATACAGAAGCCTGAAGTTCCAACCTGCACACCTCATACTGGGGGCTGACCAGTGCTTCAGGGTATTGGTTTTCTCCGTCTGAGAGAATGTCACTGGATTGGCACCATCTGCCTCTCAGCCCTGTGCTTGGGGTCACTGGTGCCACTGGAGACGTGTTTACACCAATCCCACAGAAGCAAAGTTTTTAGGACTACATTTGCTTACAGATGACTTTATACCATTACTAGACAAAACTATATATATATATATAACATAATCCATGTACTTTGAAGACAAATTTAGTTGGATGTTTGGATGATGTTTGGATGATGAAAAGAATAAAACATTTGATTAGACAAACAGAGGGAAGGTGTTTTCAATTATAATCAATCAATTAACATCCATTTGCTTTAAGGAGAATAATTTTATTTTATTCTTCCTTTTTGGAATTTTGGCCTCCTGAAGAAAGGCAGCATGTGTGTAATCATATTTTGAAAGTTTAAAAAGGCTACCAGATGCCAAAAGTGATTCAGAATATCTTCTCTCATAATTTTAGTATAGAACAATTTGCTTATTCCAACATTCTATTCTCATTAAGTATTATAATGAAAGCCTGCATAATGATTTTTAACTACCTAGGTTTAAGTAGTTTGGGAAAGTGGAATGGTTACATCTCTTCCAAGTTTATCTTCTTTTTAATTCAGTCAAATTATAGCTGTTTGGATATAGTAATTCCCACAAGAAGTTTTCCTTGGTGAGTTGCTAAACACATAGAAGTCCAAATGACTAAGTTAATAATGCATGTCAAAAGTATCAAACAAAAAACTTCCCTTCAGTCTCCAATCCTTTTTAGATAAAGACACATATTTAGCATTAAACATACCACACAATAGTATATCAGCTTTTTAAAAGATTTTTGTTTGGATTCTCCAAGTTGTCCTCCAGAGGGTGTGAAAGGCCCCTGGGCAATGTTCTATACCAGATTGTGTTTTGTTAACACTCTTGAATTTACTCTATTAGTAATTAGCCACCCTGGAATTTCAGAAAAATTGTTCTTTTGTGGTCAACTATTTTTCCTGATGAAGTCTCAGAAAGTGCATTGACCAACAGGGGAAGGATTTAACAATACAATACTAAGCTATGTGACTCTAAAATAAAATTTAATGTGCAAAAGTTAATGTGAATAAATTGAGCAATTGGATCTTTCAACCAGAGCATGGTTGAAAAATCCATGGTTTCTCTGGTAGATTGGAGTTCTTCAAAGCACGGCAGCATCAAGGCAGTTCTTATGGTGGCTCATGGCTCCAAGTATGAGAATCCCAGAGACCAAGAGTATTCCAGTGACTAGAGAAGAAAAGTAGCGCATCTTTTGTGGCCCAGCTTTGGAAGTCACACGATGTTACGTCTACTGAATTCTATGATTCTATTCTACTGAGTGACTGGCTAGCCTAGATTCAGAGGGAGGGGATATAGGCACCGTAACTTAATGGAATGAGTTATCAAAGAATTTGTGAGTATATTTTAAAACTGCTACAGGTAAGATATATATATTTACCAAATGGGTCATGAGGTATAATAATTAACTTGCATCATCAACATTGTAATTTTAGTAAGAAGCCAACCATGGCATCTCAGCATAAACATACAGATTGATACACACAGAGATGGCGTTCTAGTTAATTCATTACTCATCAGAGTCTTATCAGTGGAGATATTATAGGTGAGATAATAGTTCAGAGGAAAGGATAAGAAAATGAATGTAGACAAAACATAGTATCTATCTGTCAACAAAGTTTTAAGGAATGCTGAGATTTTTAACATGAAACAAATTTTCTTAGGGGTTTGAAAAGGGTTTGGATAGGGAAAGTAAGAAAATTAAGTCCTTAACCAATTTACAGTGGGGTAGACCAGCTGTCTTTCAAAGGACCTGTCTCTAAACAGTATTATATTGATTTTCAACTAGCAGTTTAGTGATCATTGTGAGATTAATTTGAATTTGAATTAGTTTTGTGCGTTCTGCTCATTTATTTTTTATTATTAAAAAGTTTTATAAACGTGCAAGAGCTTTAAAAACTTATCTGATTTATGTTTATACCTTTATAACAGTAGTTCACATTACAAAAGGAGAGAGATTGAAGAAACAGAGATTGAAGAGATTAACTGCAAACAAGAGAGCTCAGCCATTACAGTAAACACTGTTGCTTTCAATATGGTCTGTATAAAATTGTCATTAAGAAAAATATATGAACTGGATTCTATATAGGAAACACAAAAAATGTAAATCTTTTTAGTTTAAAGAAAAAATCAGGTTTTGAAAGCCTGGCCAGATTATTTAGTACGTGTTTCTTAACCTTTAGGAGGTGTTCATTTAAACCATACCAATAGTATAAGAATATTTTTTTTTGTATAAGAATATTTTTAGAAAATCTCCACTGAAACTCTTCAATTATATAAATTAAAAACATCATTAAACAATAATATTTAAAATTCATAATAGAAACTACTTGATTAGAAATTGCAAGATAGGGACACCTGGGTGGCTCAGTGGTTGAGCATCTGCCTTTGGTTCAGGGCATGATCCTGGGGTCCTGGGATCCAGTCTCCATACCAGGCTCTCCACAGGGAGCCTGCTTCTCCCTCTCCCTGTGTCTCTTCCTGTCTCTATATGTCTCCCATGAATAAATAAATAAAATATTTAAGAAAATTGCAAGATAAAGATTTCTTTAGATTAATTAAAAGAAAGTTCCCTAGAGTGTATCAGGTTTTTCCTGATACCTAAGTTCAATATTTTTTTAAAGAAGCTTTCTAGGATTAGTTAAAAATTAGGTAACTCTTTTTTTTTTTTTTTGTGTCTCCTTTTTTTTTTTTTTTTTTTTTTTTTTTTATTGGTGTTCAATTTACTAACATACAGAATAACACCCAGTGCCCGTCACCCATTCACTCCCACCCCCCGCCCTCCTCCCCTTCTACCACCCCTAGTTCGTTTAAAATTAGTTAACTCTTAAATCCAATATTCTACATATCTCTCTATATTTTTTGTATTTTTTAAAATTACCAAGACTGATGGATTTGCCTTAATGGAAAACACAAAGTCATATTTTAAGGTTTTTTCTTTAATCTCTTCAAGTATGGGATATTGACAGTAATATGAAAATTTTATGGAAACAGTGTGATTTACTATTGGGCTGAAAGTAGGCTAGAAGTGCACTTGAGAAAAGATGATAATGATGATGTAAAGTAAGACTGGCATATGGATCCTTAAAAGCAGCCATGAAACTTTGGCCAGATGTGTAAAGAAAACAACCTTTATGAAAACACTGACCTAATTCAGCCCTTTTTTCAAATCTCAGTTGGGAAAGTGTTCAGATGATAGCAAAACTGCAGTCTTGTCAAAGTATCCTGACTCTTTAATTTGAAAGTTCCCCAAATGCATTGTTTTACAAGCAAATTTCTATTACCATGTTTTGATAAGGTAGAGATTTTTAGTTTTTCAGATCAAATGGAAGGGTATAATTGCTTATATATAATGATCCTTTTGATTGTTCATATTTTCTGAAAGCTCATGTTTCAAAAATTTTTAAGTAATAGTTCTGTTGTTAGGACAATGGCCACCAGAGGGCAGTAAATATGTCTGCAATAGGAACTACTCAACTAAGGTGTCCTGTGTCAAGTGTTTTCTATTGCCTAGTTTTTGCATGGCTTGTATTTCAAATTGTTTTTAAATATTTTATACTATTTAATACTTTAAAATTCAAATATTTTTATTATTAAAGTAAATGTCATGGTCAAAAGGGTATGTGATATTGATAATAAAAATAAGTAGTATTTATTGAGCAACCTCTTATGTGCTGGATATGAGGCTAAACACTTTTCTTACATAGTAGTTTCTTTTAAGGCTCACAGCAAGGTTTAGGCATTATAATACCAATGTGGTAATGGGGAAAACCAAGACTTAATGATATTAATAAAAGCCAAATATATTTAAGCCAATTTTTAACCGTTTTCTTTTTTTGGGTGGGTAGGGGTGGATGGGATAATGGTGGGGGTAGTTATGGGCTTATTATATACTTAAAAACTATTTGCTTGAAAAGACTATGAGAAGAACTAGCTATCTAATCCTTTCTGTATCAACAGAAAGTAAAACTCAGAAAAATGAACTCTTGTTTATGAAGATAAGGAAGGATATGATATATACACATAGGATATGTAGGTATATATGTGTGTGCTGTATATATATTAATGATGCATTTGGCTCAAGATGATTTGGGGTGATAATTCTTAAAAGTTATGATATTCTAAATAGTAATCAATCTCAGTTAAAAGATGGCTATTTTGCTATTAGTTATGGGCTGAATTGCATCCCATAAAAACTGATATTGTTGAAGTCTTAGCTCCCAGTGCCTCAAAATATAAATGTCTTTGGAATTAGGATCTTTAAAAGGGTTAAGTTAAAATAAAGTCATTAGGGTGGGCCTTAATCTAATCTGACTATAAGAAGAGGAAATTTGGAGATAGATAAGCCCAGAGTTAAGACCAGGTGAAGACTCAGGGAGAAAATAGCCATTTCCAAGCCAAGGAGAGGCTTCCAAAGAAACCAACCATGCCAGCACTTGATCTCAGACTTCTAGACCCTAGAATTGTGATAAAATAAGTTTCTGTGTTTTAAGGCACCCAAGCTTTGGTACTTTTTAATGATAGTACAAGATAGATAGTACAATATATTTCCCATGAAGAGCTACATGATGTTGAGGCTATATTTCACTGACCTATGTCCCACTTCTCAATACCAGCCTACCTTCTCTCTAGCCACAGAAGTAGTAGGAGTAGTACTAGTAGGTCACCTAGAATATAGAATCTAACCGTGAAAATTAACTGGACTGATAAAAAATAAGAAGGAAGAGAGAAAGAAAAGCATTTGTAAAAATAATGTTAGACTGGAACTAGTTTAGTTATAGTTCCAGTGAAGGTCTCCAGGCCATAGCTGTTTTATTTCAAGGTGAGGTGTGGGGCTTCCCGCAGAACTTTCAAGGCAATTTCCTAATTGCTTGTGCTATCACAGCTGTACACTAACTTACAGTCTATGCAATAATTTGGAGAAAAAAATGGGAACTTAAGGAAGCCTTGGGAGACCTCTGTCAGTGTGCTGAGTGTCAGACCCTTTCACCTCCAGACTGGGGACAGGGAGCTAAGGAGATCACTCAAAAAGTTTGATGTATGTCCCTGGAGCTTGGAGGACACACTAAACTCATGTATAATTCATGCTTCACAAATCAAAAGGGTGAAAACACATGATTGGTTAGTTGTTCTGATAGCAGAAGGAGAGTGTTTCCCATTAATCTTGAGAGTGATAGAGCACAGGATGCTCTGGTCCCTCCTATGCACTTTGTGAGGGCCTTAGATGTGAAATACATGGAATAGAATTGTCTTATTTTCTAAGGGGAGCAGCCTTGAGAAGCAAAAGACCTTAGCAGAAAAAAAAAAAAAAAATAGAAGCACCATCAGCTATCTAAGTTCTGAGAAGGTATAGACATGTGGCCAACTGGAATAAATATACAATTGCATGGATCAAGAAAACTTCAAATGACTGATCCCTCAGAAGGGAAGCACCCACTTTGAAGACCTCTGGTCTAGAAGGCACCAGTGGAGATCACTATTACATCCAAAGAAGCCAAAGAAGAAATGCTCATCATTTTTCTGGTTTCTCCCTGTTCCTTCCCACTCCTCCGTCAGGAAGGGCCAAGGAGCCATCATTAATAAAAGTGAAGAAAGGAGTAAGGGGGACAAATTGAATCTATTCTTTGTTTGTGCTTCGTTAACAAGCTACATGTTTAAATGAAATTGCAATTTATAAGTTATTACACTGACTTTCACTTTCTAATTACTGAGCTGAGTCTGTGTTTTGAATGACCACGGTGATGGGAAGTGCTTTGAACCAAACAGTGACTTAAGGAGCCATGAACCTACCCTACTTTTCATTCAGAGTTTGAGGAAGTGGGAAACCACCTAAATTTGTTTTCTGTTTCTCCACTACTCCTCCTTATATTCAATATGATAGTGCAATTTATGATATTTATGCAAAAATAATCTATAGAAATCCAAATCTTAAAGTCAGAACCTCCAGATACACAAAATGGCTTAACAATATTGTAATGAATTAGAATAGACAAGATTCCATCTGAATAATTGGTGTCTCATAAGATGTTGAGCTTATACATTAGTTTAATGCATATTTGAAATAATTCTTATTATTTGGGCTAGGAAAATTTCTTGATTAGACAGTATTTCCTTAGGTTTCTTTTTGTAACATGCTTACAGCATATTGAGCTCAAGAGATGAATTGTTCATTTAAGGTTCATTTAAAAGTGTCAGACAGTACAGTAATTTAGCACTTTTTCCCCCTGACTGCCAACTGTGACTTGGCATCATGCATCAGGCTGAATGACACAGGTTTTTGGAGACTGCAGTTTGGTTTCTGCAAGTCTCATGGGCACGAATAACAACTTTTCAAGAGCACTGTTATCCCCAGACGGTGTATACAAAAAGCTATCTAATTTGAGTCATGTGAAAAAATAGCTTATTATAAATATATCTGATTTATTCTACCTGTTCATTTAGTTACTAATATAATTAACCATAGCAAATCGTAACTGTTGACTACTATTCATTTCCTAATCGGAAATATTGAATATTAATCAAAAAGCTGTTTTTCATTGTATGGTCAGCAATCAATTTTAGAGCTATGGAGAATTTGAAAAGCAGAAGATAAATAAAAGTAACAATTTCCCTGGAGAAAAATTTGCATATAGTAAGAAAAATCAAAGCCCCGAACAATACCCCAAGCGAGTGCTGTTTCTAAAAATCTACTACTAATTGAGCCCTTGGTCTCTGTTAGATATAAAGCTGATGTTATTATTATTTTTCTTTTCCAGGTGAAAAAGATATAGTTGAGGGGAATTAAGTAACTTAGTCGTATGGGGAGTGAGTGTCAGAGCTGGACTCTGGTGTAGTGTTGTCTGATGTAGAAGCTTCCCCACCAGACACAGCACTACTCTGCCTCCATGAAATGCTTTCCATTTAGCATCACAACCTCTGTATGGACAGTTGGACAGAAATTAAAAGATAATAGTGATAATTTACTAGCAATTCAGAAAGTTATGTAATTTTCCTTTTAATTCCCAACAAAGGTTTGTGGTCTATAACAGGCACCCTAAAATCAAAGGCTTACGCTAAACTTAATCATAATTATCTTCCACCTGGCCGTCTAGGGAGCAGTCTACAACTGCTTGGTTAACGCAGTGCTTACAGACCTAAAGCTGCTTCTGTCTTACTCTCTGCTTAGTGAGTTGCCTTCATCTTTATACCCAAGAGAATCCTAGCAGCATGTCTACATTCCAGCCAGGTAGCTGCAGGGAAAACAAACAGAGACCTTGGAAGTTGCCTGTATTTCTTCTTCTTCTTTTTAAAATTTAGATACAATTCACATAACATACAAGTTACATTAAAAAAAAAATTGTAGAATGTGGAGAGCCTGGGTGGCTCTGTTCGTTAAACGTCTGCCTTCGGCTCAGGTCATGATCCCAGGGGTCCTGGGATTGAGTCCTGACTAGGGCTCCTGCTCAGTAGCGAGTCTGCTTTTCCCTCTGCCTCTGCCCCTCTCCTTGCTTGTGCTTTTTCTCTTTCTCAAATAAATGAATAAAATCTTTTAAAAAATGTAGAATGTGTAATTCGATGGGTTTTGGTATATGCACAGAGTTGTGCAACCATCACCTAATTGCAGGCTATTCCATCATCTCTCACCAAAAACCACCACCTTCTTCCCCAGAAATGAAATTATTACTTTTATTTTTTGATTTCTGCTTTTTTTTAATAGCTCTAGAATTGATTTACTTTCTTTTTCTATGGGTTTGCCTATTTTGGACATTTTATATAAATGGAGTTATATTAATATGACTTCCTTCTTCCACTTGGCAGAAGGTTTTCAAGATTTGTCTATGTTGTAGTATATATTGGGACCTTATTCATTTTTATTGCAAGATAGTATTCCATTATATGAATGCGCTTGCATTTTATCTATCCATTCACTAGTCAAGGGGCATTTAGATTGCTTTTACTTTTTGGCTATTATGAATAATGTTGCTCTGAACAAACATGTGCACATTTTTGTGTGGACATGTTTTCAATTCTTTCCGATATATACATAAAAGTGCAATTGCTTGGCCATATGGTACCTTAATGTTGAGCTTTCTGAAGGGTTCATATTACTTTTTTCTCATACATCATTGGCTCAGGCTTCATCATAATGATATTGGGGATATTGAGAAACTTTAGAAAGATTATGGCAACTAAAAATGGCAGCTAAAAATCTATTAATAAATCTAATTATCTATTACCCTCAGATAAGGGTAGGACAGGTATTTGGAAACAAATAGTCTTTACCATAATGCATTCTTTTGACTACACAAATAACGATGCACTCTTTTCTTCCCGTGTAAAGTCACTCCTCCCCAAGAAATACAATTCAAATTTCTGTACCAGGGCCATCTTCAACTAAAAGTGTTAGATATTTGAGAGAGGTGCTCCACCAAGTGCATCACTGTTAAATTAAATGACAAGCTATCTGCCCCCCCCCCACCACCAACACATCCAATATATAATGATGATGGAATAGGAAAACCACACTATAAGCTCCTACTTGGAAAAGGCAAGAATGGAAAATACCAGCAATCAATGATCCATATAAAATATCCCAGACTACTGGACAGGAATAGAAGAGCCCTGAGCTAGCAGTTGAGTAAATTCCTTGGTTAGGCCATCTGGTTTGCTTCTTGGAAGAATCTATTTTGCTCTTTGCTCTCTGTGATCCCAGATACTGTTGTCTGGAATGTTTTTCCTTGTCAATGAATCTGCACAAGTCACACTCAAAGTGAACATAAATAAAGAATCAGCCATCTGAAAATAGACTGAGTAATAAGGGAGTGATAAAGAAGTAATCTTAATCTGAATTTTAGCTGTTCAATTAGCTCACATTGTTTGGCCTGTATGGTCTGGGCCACAGACCTATCTCTTCCTAAAACTATCTTTCAGAGCCACTTCTTAAAATTATTGCAGTTGGCTTTATTAATTCTGCAATGCCCCAGATTCCCAGATTCTTAGTCACCTTAGATTTCAGACAGCAGGGCTGAGAAAATCTCTCTAGAAAAGAGTTGAATTCCTTTCAGTTTCAACACATACATTTGGTTGCATTAATCTTAGTCATTCTTGTTCAACTTTGTTGAAGGTGCCAAGAAAAAAAAAAGAATACATACCAATTTTGTGATTTCCCACATCATCTCTCTGAATTTAGAGACACATGGTCTGCCTCCCAACAATTTCAGATAATTTCCCCCAAATGCTTCCCCATGACATAATAGGGACACTGGTTTTCTTTTCTTTTTTCTTTCTTTTTTTTTTTTTTTTGCAGTTTCTGTTGTTACAACTGACCTCTAGATGATAATTGCTAGATATTCTTGAATTTTTTATAACCAAATTTTGTATTTGTTAGGGTACTCAGTTACTGTAAAAAAAGACCTAAATTTGCACTGCATTCTCTTTCATATGTGGTCTGGCTACACCTAGGCGAGGGTGGGTGGCATAAAGATGGCCTTGTACCAGGAATTCACGTTCATTCTACGTCATTATGACAGCATCTTTAAGGCAGTGCCTTTTATCACAGAGTTCAGGGTGGCCCATAACTTTGTCTGCAATCTACCTAAAGAAATGGTGAAGAGATAAAAAAGAAGGCAACACTTAGTTTTAATGGTGTGGCTCAAAAGTGGCACAAATCACTTGTGATCACATCTCATTGAGCAGATTTGCCACATGGAAAGACCTTCAAGAAGACCTGCAATATCTTCCCTACTTTCCTTCCAGTTACTATGAGAAATCACAGTAAGAAATGACAACAATTTAAAAACTATCTATACTGCAAGTCAAACTACATTTTTATTATAACATTTATCTCTGAAAGCTGATTTTTCTGACTTCAAACTAATTTTCTTTGGACTGTAAGCCTATGGTATCATGCAAATGCAATAACTAGTATAATGATACTAATTTCAGGGGTAAATTTAAAATTAGATATTGACAATTATTGTCCTTCTTACTCTTAAACTTTACTTTGATACTCTTTTTAAAAGAGATGTTCCAAGAACAGAAAAAAGTAAATATTCTACACCCAAATATTTCTCTTTGACTTGAGTATGTAAGAAATGGAAAAAAGGTACAAAATGATAAAATAAAATTTAAAAACCTAGCTTTCATAGTGTTGATTTTAATTCAAACATTAATACAAGTGTCAAATGAAGAAATGTTATTCCAGCTAAGTTCTAAAATAATATTTAAAAGTAAATCTTCTGGGATCCCTGGGTGGCGCAGCGGTTTGGTGCCTGCCTTTGGCCCAGGGCGCGATCCTGGAGACCCGGGATCGAATCCCACATCAGGCTCCCGGTGCATGGAGCTTGCTTCTCCCTCTGCCTGTGTCTCTGCCTCTCTCTCTCTCTGTGACTATCATAAATAAATAAAAAAAATTAAAAAAAGTAAATCTTTATTTATTTATTCAAATATTTATTTATTAATTTTTGAGGGAGACAGAATGAGCAAGGGGAGGGGCACAGGGAGAAGAGAGAAAATCTCAAGCAGACTCCCCATTGAGGAGACCATCATAAGATTTAAAAAAAAAATAAAGGAAAAAGATTCTCTTAACACATTCTGGCTTGAAGTAGATATATTTTTATATTATAAGTTAGAATTTGGGCTAGCATACATTTCCACATGGACCACAAGTGTCTTACAGAAACATGCCATTTGGCCAATATAATACCTTAAAAATAAGACTGAACTGGTTGCTGATGTCTTAAAAATTATATATGTTATATTAAAGAATCATATTTGCAGCTTTTCGAGGTGGGCACTTGACGGGATGAGCACTGGGTTTTATTCTATATGTTGACAAATTAAACACCAATAAAAAATAAATTTATAAATAAAAACAAAAAATAAAATAAAATATAAAGGTTAAGGTTTGGTCATGTGAGGTCCCCATTGCCATGTGAGTTACCATAGAGGGCTCCCTTTTACGGGGTAAAGGGGACCTGTTTTGGCTCAGTTTGCTTATACTGGACTCTTATTGTTTATTTTTAGAGATCTATTTATTTATTTAGAGAGATAGTGAATGCTTAAGAGAGCCAGCAGAGGGGCAGAGGGAGAGGGAGAGAATTCCAGACTGTGCTGGGCACAGAGCCCAAAGCAGGGCTTAATCCCATGACCCTGAGATCATGATCTGAGCTGAAATCAAGTCTGACACCTAACTGACTGAGTCACCGAGGTAGCCCTACTGGTCTCTTCTTGTTGTCAGGTATTCCCCATCTGACTAGATATAGGACTACTTGATGGAGTTTCAGTGGATTTGGAGGGTACCAGAGAGACTGGAAGGCAAACAAATTTTCAGCTTAGCCTACTTTTTTTTTTTTAAGATCTTTTAAATTTATTCATGAGAGACACAAAAAGAGAGGCAGAGACACATGCAGAGGAAGAAGCAGGCTCCATGCAGGAAGCCCAATGCAGAACTTGATCCTGGGACCCTGGGACCACAACCTGAGCCAAAGGCAGATGCTCAACTGCTCAGCCACTCAGGCATCCCTAAGCCTACTCTTTATAGAGATTTCCAATAATGCACAATCTCATCTCCCACATCCTTCTCCATAGTTCCCCCCAAACTTCCACTTCCCATTGCCCTTTCACCTAGAATAACTCTTTAGGAGGTGCTGCTGTCACAAGGATAAAATAGAGCTATTTTCTCAGTGCTTTTGGATTTCTGCTCCTGCTGTAGTCACCTCCAAGGATGGCTGTCCTCTTCCTCATTGAAATGGACAAAATGTGATTTTATTTTTATTTAGCAGAAGTAGCTTTGACACAGAAATGGGATTAGACATAGCATGGTTGTAATGAGCATCATGGTAAATTGTAAGGAAACTTTTGAATTATAGCAAATAGTATATTCTTGAGGAAGCTATCAAATCTGACATTTCTAATTCCAGGTGAAATGTTAATTCCATTTACTGAATATAGGTACAAAACTAATGTTCATTACAGTTAAGAATGTAGACATAGCATTTGTATGATAGACCCTTGGAATAAATCTAGGATTCCCTGTAGCACAGATTAAGCATCCATATTATGGAATGTACTCCCTGGTTACTGCCTTCTACGACTAGGTTATAGTCCTAGACAGGCATGTGGCATGATAGTCACTGATTCTTGAAAGTTTCAGAGATCCTGATAGGACCAAAGTGACTATCTAATCTATCTCCTAAATTTACAGAGAATTGATTTGGAACCTCAATCTCCTCCACATATAAAGCAATGCTGTTGGACTTGATAAAAGTTAATTTCCTTAAATTTCCATTGTGACTTTTATAAAATAAAAAAATATTTTACAGATGAAAGGATACAGTGGGCAAAAATGAAAAGCTGGCAAAAATAAAACAAGGAAATTTTAGACTATGCAATAGAGTTCCAGAACCATGCCACTTTTCATTCTGTGTCCCAAACAGTCAATATTGATGCATTGATACCTCTGCTCTCAGTGTCTGGATTATTTACTATAGTGCTCTCTCTGGGTACCTGAAAACCTCAAGAGGATACAGATTCTGTACATAATTGCTATGTCTTGCTTGTTATGCTATATTTGTCACTAGCCTTATCTTTTCATATTTGTTTACTCATGCTGAGTTACATTAGTCAGTAAATTATTTCTCTGGGCTCCAGTTCTGTTAAAGTTATTCTGAATTCAGGTATGCTCTCTTAGCTTATCCCTTCACTTCAGGATTTCTTTTCTCTTTTCTTTTTTAGCATTTGTAAACTTTGTTTTTACTTCTCACTTTTTCCCCAGTCTTTGAAATAAAAAGTGAGCCAAAGTGGTCTTCATATTGATCCTCCTGACACCTTACCCATCACCATTCAAAGTCTTGAAGTGCTTGCTCTCCTTGAGTTATCTGTCTCTGGACTGCTCTCCTATGTTTCAAACAGTGCTTGTTGACCTTGGGGATTAATCTATGGTCGGTGATATATTTTTAAAAATTCACTGAAGTTCAGGCACTGTAATTTATGACGGTGGTTTACTTCAGTCAGACTGGAGATATTATTCCTTCATAAAAATGCTGGCATATATGTGTTGCAAACTTGCCTGCCTGGACAAAATTATTCTTCTTTTAAGCATTTTTGCTCCTTCAGGATAACTCCATTTTGGTTCAGAGCATCACAGGGCATTTATTCTCTCTATCACTCATTATTCTTTCTGGGGCAATAAAAAGCATTTTGGTACTTTGTTATTGTTGTTCCAACATCCTAAATTGGAGTAAAAAGTCTTGGCTTCTAGTTTGGCTCAGCCATTTATTGCTAATGTTAATTTATTGCTAACAAATCCCTTGTGCTCACTCGAGCTCAATTTCTTTATCAGGGAAATGGGCATGATATTAATTCATCATTCTATTGCACAAGATTTTCTACAAGGAAGATCCTGGGTATATGGGAAGGGATTTGAAAATTAGAATGCTATATACAAATGGGTTAATAGTATATGGTAGGGCTAGCGAAGTAACTGGCATTGATAGTAAGCGTGAGATAAATTTTAAAAGTCACATATTCAAGTTATTTATATTCATAGATTTGTAGAGCCAAAGGGGACTTTATATCGCGCCCTCACACGTAAGGCCCAGGAAGACTCCCTGTGCTAATTAATGGCAAACCTGGAGAGTATTTAAGACTCCTGACTCCTGCCCTTGCTCATTGAAAGCATACTTCTGGACCACTACTTCTCATCAGTGTTTACACACTGCATGCATTTGGCTTTATGAACAACCACTGCTGATTTTAATGCTCTTCACTCCCTTATGTTGATTCTGGGAATGAAGAATGTGGAGAAAGTAAAATCATTCTACTCATGTAACTTACAAAGTAATCTAGATGTTTCCTTGAGGTTTTAATTTCTTGTAGGACCCAAACTCCTCTCTTTCCAGCTTTTCTCATGCCTCAGTCCAAAGCCCTCACACAAACTTTTGTTAATTCTTCAGATTGAGGTACAATTGTGTTTTCTTGGCCTTCTCTGCTTCCTGGGCTCTCTCTGGCTTCTCTACGTGGAGCTTTGCTAATACACTACCTAAACCATGAGAAGGAACTCAATTACAGAAATAAATATCTGATAGGATATATTTATCCGGTTAGAGGAGTTTATCGAATATAATTTGTGGAGGGGTCAGCTGTTTACAGTAAAGAGCCTGTTGCAGAGCCCATAGATTTTTGCAATTTTTGCCATCCTCTATCTTTCTATGTTCTATTTCTTTTTGTTATCTTTATCTCAGATTATCTTAAGAATTCTAAATGCTCTCCTCTGTAATTAGTAGAGTCATTTAGTTCTCCTATAGAAAAACTTGCCAAAACAGAGAGATACAGGTTAAAAGCAGTGGTTGGTTTATTTCATCAAATTATTTTTCAACACTGTTGCTAAGAGAAGCTCTGGTGTCACTTCTTTGTAAGTAATATTCTTCTATTTTGACTTTTTAAACCCTTATTTTCTTATGATTATATCAATGCAAGTTGCTAAAGCTTTGAAGGCCAAATTGGTTGCTTAGGACTTTATGTTGTAACAGAATACTCGACATAAAGTCTATAAAGTAATGAAACTTTAAGGTTGATTTAATTTAGTAGCTGAAGAATGTTAAAAATATTAATTTCTATGTGTCGGTGGCCCCTTTCAAAAAAGATGGATCCTCAACATTTGCCAAAGCTACCTCTATCTTGTCTATAATGGGAAAGTATGTCTTCCTTCAACTTTAAAATTAAAATTTTTATTTTATGGTAATTGGAATTATTTGTTACATGCCCACTTCTGAATCAAATCACTATGATCAAGAGGATAAGATTATGCTGACTTGATTTAGACCAGTAAATGTCTACCATTGGATATGAGTAAATACTCAATACATCTAAACCATATGGTTCAGTATAGTGGAAGTTTATTCCCTAATGAAAATCTTCAGGCTGATATGATATTGAAGAAAAGACTAGCAATTACCAACTATCCCATATAAAAGTCTTCTTGTCAACCATATGAATTCTAAAATGTGAAAGCCTATGCTTTACATATAACTTAAAAAAAAAATAACCTCTTTCAGATGCAGGAATAGGCAGTGTTGAATATTGTCAGTTATAAACCAAATCCATTTTTCACCTTTTCGAAACTGTGGTAAACATCATTGCTGCTTAATGAATATCAACAGCTCTCTATCTTCTGGGTGCAAAGAACTTGAGACTAGTTCTGCCCAATAGTTGGATTCTTTCTTTCTTTCTTTCTTTCTTTCTTTCTTTCTTTCTTTCTTTCTTTCTCTTTCTTTCTTTCTTTCTTTCTTTCTTCTTTCTTTCTTTCTTCTTCTTTCTTTCTTTTTTTTTTTTTTTGCCAGTGATATATTTTTTTAAGATTTTATTTATTTATTCATGAGAGACACACACACAGAGAAGCAGAGACATAGAAAGAAGAAGCAAGCTCCATGCAGGGAGCCTGATGTGGAACTCGATCCCAGATCTCAGGATCATGCCCTGAGCCAAAGGCAGACACTCAACTGCTGAGCTACCCAGGCATCCCAGCCAGTGATCTATTAATGCAAGTAAGATCCATCACTATTAGGCCAGAGCATATAAATGAAAGACTTAAGATTTTTTTGTCCTATTTCAGTATCTTGCATAGATCCAAAAAACAGTTGTATAAGCAGTGAGGATTTCAGAGTAAGGACAGAGAGAAAATATTAAGCAGAGCTCCCAGTTGACTGATGAATATGGAGAATGGGTAAAAAATAAAACTGTTCTTCTGAGCCACTCAGAGTTGAGGATAACATGACTTATTCTAGCCTACACATAATGATGAAGTTTTGGCCTGGCATATTGTCACCTAGAGATGCCAGGGGTTACGTTTTCCATTCTGTCCATATAGTCATAGGACTATGTTTTTTCCAAGAGAATGGGAAAAGAATTGATGTATTCAATTTCCATATTGCTTATTTGAAAGGTATTTGTTTCTCTGGGCTACTGTTTTTACCTCAATCCTGGGTAGAAATGGTGATGTCTACAGTAAGTGTGAAAACCTCATGTAAAAGATGACAGAGCTTACCTCATATCTTTGGTCCATGGATGACTTAATTGACCAAAGGTAAAATGCAGCCTACTAGATCAGTGCTTTATATGAGACAGAAATAAAACTTCTATATTTTTCAAGTCCCTGCATTTTTGGGGTGTTTACTGATGTAGTAAACAAAAATAACTATACAACATATGTATCACATATGTAAATATAAATAATAAACATATTGATCTAAACATGTAATCAATAGGCCAACAAGAAGTTATAGATATATTTATACTATATTCTTCTCCAGAGATGGCAAAATAAGCAAAAAAAGTAGCCTTTACTTTTACTATCTAATTCATTTATTCATGTATATATTCGATAGATATTACTAAATTATTATAACATGGATAGGACATTATCAAATGTGAAGAGGGATATTAAGAAAAAATGCATGATACTGCTGGGATTGTGTATACTATTTAATAGGAAAGTTAGGAAATATGAAAATAAAGCCTTTAGAGAAAATGGCAAAGCAGGATAAGGTCAATACACCGTGGAATGGTGAAAGGATCTTGTGCTTTGAAGGTAGTTAAACACAAAGTGAGATCTGCATTTAGAGCACACGACCTGCTGATGGTATGATGTTGGGTGACTATAAAATGCATAATATTACTGTTTTGTACAGTTGATATAGTTATTATCAATCCTGTAAGTTGCCTAGAGAAGTTTTGGCAAATCATAGGCACTCAATTGATGTAGATTTTTACATTTTTAATTAATTAATTAGCTAATTAATTAATTTAGAGAGAAAGAGAGAGTGCACACACATGAACATGAGTGGGGAGCAGGTAGGGGCAGAGGGAGAGAATCTTAATCAGCCTCTATGTTCAGCATAGAGCCAATAGGGGGCTCTTGGCCACAACCCTGAGATAATGACCTCAGCCAAAATTAAGAGTCAGGTGCTTAACTGACTGAGCCACCTAGTTGTCCTGATATTGCTTTTATTAGTATTATTTCCAAATAGTTTGCATAAGCAATGCAATTTCAAAGAAAGAATACATTTTTTTTAAGGCACAGCAGAAATAAAGTTTGTGTAGGGAAAACTGGGAAGAAAACTGAAGTTTGAAAGCTATAAATGATTTTCCCCAGGAAAGGAGATAGCTGCAGGCAATTAGTATGTGGGAGCACAAGGTGAAGTGCATATGGGGTGAACGAAGCATGGAGGAGGCTGGATGGAGTGTAGCAGGAAAGGAATATCAGAACAGAGTTGAGACAGAGGATGGGAATGTATCTTAACTCTTCTCTTGCATATAGCAGAACTGGGGATCAATCCTATTTTGGCGGGATTTGAAAGATATCATTTGGGAGCTCCTTTTCTAGGGAAAAAAACACCCTTCAAGATACAAATTTAGGCACAGTCAAGTAAATGGTAAGCAGCAGGTCTAGAATCCATTCTATCCCCTTTCTAGGGCAAAGGGCTGCTTCTAGGAAAGAAAGATGGTGACTTCAACAGATTTCACTGGAAACTTACTAATGGCATGTCTCTTAGAAAGCAAACCAGTGGTATTTGCTAGCAGGAGAGTTACTAGGTTTGGGATGCTCTTTTATTCTTTTTATATTTTTTTAAGATTTTACTTATTTAGAGAGAGAGAGAGAGAGAGCACAAGCAGGCAGAGGGGAAGAAGGAGAGGGAGAGAGAGAATCTCAAGCAGACTCCCTGCTGCATGTAAAACCCAAAGCTGGACCCTATCTCAGGACCCTGAGATCATGACCTAGACAGAGATCAAGAGTCTGATGCTTAACCGACTGAGCCACCCAGGTGCCCTGGAATGCTTTTTTAAAGGATAAAGTTTGTTCTCTAGGATTGCTTGTGGTCAACAGAAATGGAAGTTTGAATTTTATGGGATGGCTTTGGGGGAAAGCTGTCTGAATGTAGCTATCTGAATGTAAAATGGAGATATTTTAATGCCAAGAATGCCTCCTGTGTAAGAGGTGTGACTACACACATCACCTGGAGTTCTCATTTATTAATATAGGCCCAGAACACATATGGGCAGCTGTATTGGTGGCCTTAGATTTCCTTGCTTGTCTGAGCTTCATGTTTACTCAAATTCTTTATTAGTAAAGCTTGATACCAGGTAACATCCCTTTTTGTGTGAGTCTAATTTGACAATGTGATCCTTCAAGTTATTTCAGATTTGTGCATTAAACAGGGTTATGTTTCAGATCCACCAATCACAATAGCCATTTATTATTATTTTGTCAAAAAAAAGGGGAAAATATGATGAGAACTTGATGCCACATTAACTGCCTATTGATCTTTATATGAAATGGTGAAAACCCAAAGCATATTAGTGGGATAGATCTTATCAGTGGAATTTGTAGGAAATCCTTCTAGATGTGGTGGAGATGATTAAATGAGCAAACAAGGGATAACAGGAAAAAGGCAAATTAATTAAATATTCTATTCCTGGCCATTATCTGCAGCCTTGGTAAAAGCTAGACTTATGAAAGAAGAGTAGATGGGCAGTGAGAAAAAATGAAATGGATAAGATCAGATTTTTTTTAGTTCTAGAAAGCTTCTCATGTTTCTTCTATAATCAGGATACATGTTTCTTTCATTTGCAATGTAACTCAGGGCCATTGATTAATTAAAAAATTGTATATGTGTCTAAGACCAGGTTTAGTAACTGCAGAATCCAAAGGGCATTCCTTCTGTTCAAGCATTAGAACAATTAAAAGCAAACTAATAATAATAATAATAATAATAATAATAGTAATAATAATAATAATAAAGCAAACTAATATAAAGGCCCGGAGAATAATTATTGGCACATTTACTTAAAAATAGCAATTGGCTAATAGCAATGTCGCAGTCAGTTAAGTGTGGGATTCTTGATTTCAGCTTGGGTTGTGATCTCAGCATCATGAGATCCAACCCTGCAAACGTTCAGCACTTAGCACTTGGGTCTGGTTGAGATTCTTTTTCCCTCTCCCTCTGCCCTTCCCCCAACTCGTGCTATAAATAAATAAATAAATAAATAAATAAATAAATAAATAGCAATGAGGAGGTGTGCAACTGACAATGTATAATGCTGAATGTAAGTGATTATTTAGGTTATGGCTGATGCTTAAGCGACTGAGAACTTTTATGAGCAAATGTATCTGGATGGTCTGCAACCAACAAGCTGTAGTGAATGAAGGTGAGAGAGCTTACTCAACTTTACTCTTACCTCTTAAAGGGTTACGGTAAATTTTCTCTACGTGTCCTGTCTGGGGAAATTTAATCCCTCTGTCAAAGGCTAAACCATAAATACTGAAAAACATTGACTAAAAGGCTAAGATCTGCTTGCTTAATCCCTGGTAAGGCATTTTAAACTATGCACAATGATTAGGTCAAGTGGCCTGGAGCTGGTAAGCAAAACTTTCTTAGGAATATTAGATATGGGTGCCCAGTATAAAGTAATTCCTATGTTGGGATTGGGTAGGGGAAAGGGTGTAGGAACTGTGCTCCAAATGGTATGCTAGAGGTATAGCTGGAGGGAACCAAGCGAGGGTGGAATTGGAAAATTTCCACATTTGGAAAATGTGACTGGACAGGATAATTTCTTTCCCTTTTCCTGAATGTATGCTTGGGATGGGTATTAGGTACAAATCGGGCATGTTACTCTTTACCAAACAACAAAACAAAACTGTGCTAAACTCATCTTTCATGTGTTTTTAATTGGCCATGGTAAATGGGAATCTCTGGAACCAAGCCTTCCTTGTAATAAACGGTAAGCTATGGAGAATTCTAAGAGGGAAATGAAATTGCTACTCTCATTAAGAAATGGTTGGGGTGGGAGTTTTAATCCTTCTATCTCCCTTTTTTAATAGTCTTGTCTGGCCAGTACTTATGGAAGACAGTGTTTAGAAGTTAATACTAGACTACTGAACATTAGCCAGGGTGGCTCCTTTGATTGCTTCAGCTGTCTTTGATATAGTAGAGACTATCCAGGATGTGCAGTAGGCCAGTGGGGACGGATATGATGTTACCTACTTGGCTGATGTATTCTTTTCATACCAGATTTGGAGGCCAGCCAGGTGCAATTTGCAGTCTTGTGGCATGGAAACCAGCATGCATTCACTGTTTTGATACAGGGAAATTTGAATTCTTAGGCATCTGGCCACAATTTAATGAGGTAGGACTTGAACTTGATAACCATTAGAGAAAGTAAGTATGCTGCACTGATGACATGATTATCACTGATGCTTCAGTTGAAGAGGCTCTGGAGGACAAGTAGAGGCTGGCTGACATATCCAGCTAAAGTTCAAGATTTGGCTTAGTCTGTGAAATTCCTGGGAATTATGTAGCCTGGAGCAACTGAGGACATTCTTGCTTGTAACTGACAAGTTCTCAAACCCTGCCAATAAGGGAGACCTTAGAAGGCCAGTAGGACTATTCAGATTTTGGCAAAATATTCCTCTTCTAGTATCCTGATGGCCCATCTTCACAAAATCAGTAGAAAAGAAAGAAGAAAGAAAGAAAGAAAGAAAGAAAGAAAGAAAGAAAGAAAGAAAGAAAGAAAGAAGAAAGATGGAAGAAAGATGGAAGGAAGGAAGAAAAAAGGCAAGAAGAGGGTCATGAACAGAAGTAAGGATTAAATAATTAGAGAAGATGGTGCAGGCAGTCCCATTTGGTTGTTATGAACCATAACTACATATGAATTATACATAGACCAAAACTTTGGCAGAAATCAAATATAGCAGACAGCTTGGGTTTTGCCTTTCAGCTGCCTGAAGCAGCTGTTCATTGTAGACCCTTAGAAAACAGTTGTCAGCTTATCACCAGGCAGTGGTGAACACTACCCATGTCAGAGAAGTCTTAGGTGAGAAATACCCATCATATCTTGGGTGATGTCAAAGCAATTTGAATAAGGATGGAGAAGCCAGCAAATCAGTGATAAAGTGGCAGTGGTGTATTCAAAAACTTTCTAAGGGTGGAAAGTCACTGGGAGGGATTAACCACATGCATAAGGAAGTTGATTTTATAGAGCCCTTACAGCAAATAAACGTGGAGTCTACGAATTTACTGGAAAATGTCTCATGAACTGTGTATTTATGCATAAAATGGAAATATGTTAGGATCAAATGAGTTTCTCTATATGTGAGGGATTGCACACTTTGCTTATTGTTATCCTCATTAACTTGGACCCAGATGGAAGAACAAAGCCCCTGGGGAGCTGCATTAGAAGTCCTGGATATTTCTCTGCTTTGTCTCTGCTTCACGACTGCTTAATCTACAAAATTATTTGTGAGGTGTGATATCTGAATTCTAGGAGTCGAATGTGACAAAACGATGGTATATTGTCTCAGTTATAACATGAAATATTTACTTAGATTAAGAAAAGTAACCACAACAAACCACAAATCTGAAAAGCTAGTGAAAATCCAGAAAAATGGTATGATTTTTTTGTTACTTAGAGCCAGACATGCCTCTATGACACTTTTTTCCTACATGATTTGGCTTAATTCTCTAGAATCACCTCTTCAAATGATAGTGATTTTGAAGTATCATTTTGTATAGGAAAAGTAGAAAGATAGTTTTGCCTTTCCTTTAGCCTGAACATTTTGTTTGTCACTATTGATGAGTTAGATTAGGAGCCCATGAGAAATAAACCCTCTGCTTACAGTTGTAAATTACTGAGGATTGGAAATTCCTACACATAATGTTCCTTGGTACATTTCAACCTTGTGTCTCCTCCACTGCACTCATATTTTGATTGCAGGCACTGTAGGATATCTATGTATCGTCTGGCCCTGCATTTCTTGTCGTGACATTGGGTAAGTTGGGACAGTGGGTGGCAGAAGTATTCCTGGAGGCCATTCTCTTTCTTGGTAGCTGGCAATGTTGGTTATGCACTATAGTGACTTTGAATTGCACAGAAACAGCCCAGTAAACACAAAGTTAATGTCCTGCTGTCGGCTCACCTTCCCTTTAGCTGAGTTCCCCAAATTCCTAGTCATTTCAATACCACTTGACATGAGGGCAAGTGTGACAAATGGGAGCGAGGGACAGAAAGGACAGGGATCCTAACTATGTAAAAAAGATCATTTGTTTTTGTCAATTTCATGTTTGATACTGTGAACGCACAGACTTGGGGAGTCTTCATGTGCAGGTGGGGAGCCCTGAATATTAAACTTCATTACCCTCATGGTAAATCTGCCTCTGAGTGGGGCAGATCATGAAAGGATTTGAAAACTTGGCAGAGAAAGCTGGGTTTGATTCAGTCTGTGTCTAATATAACAAGGGATGCTATTATGACCAGATACTTTAGAAATTCAGGTTGAGTCAAAGATATGTAAGAGGGTCTCCATATGCTAATATTATCAACTCAGTACTTATCAAATTATCCTGTTATATTACCAAAGCTCTTCAGAGAAGAATGTTTTGTTTTTGCTAAAGTTTTCCTAATAACAGATACTGGGGGAATATGGATTGGTTTCACCAGGGTTAAATACATTAGCGATGCATTAAATCATCCCCTGGCTACATCAAATGGTCATCACTTCCCTAAAACACCAACAAAGAGATTCTAGCTCAATCTTTCATCAAGGTCATCATACCTTTCAGACTTATAAAATCCATTACCCTTATTTTGATGTATTTTTTTTTAATGCTGTCTAAACAAATTATCACCACAAACCTGCTTCTTCATTTGTACAAATGAAATGTGTATTAGAACACATTGTTAAAATGCTTGTCTGTTACTTGGCATTATCAGGGACAGCTCCTGCAGTTGCCAAAACTGAAAGAATAATGCGGCAGTGAAAGAAGCAGCCTTAGAGATTAATGTGTCTGATGATTTAAGGTAGAGAAATTTGTGGTGCCAAAGAAATGGAAACATTGAGAAGTCAGTGGAATGCTGACCCTTCTGGCAGCAGTTGTAAGCTGCCCCCTTGAAATGGAGAGATGGCCAGAAATAGCAATCCTTGTTGGATTTATTCCCCTACCAGCTTGGTGATGCTGCGTTAGACATGGGCCAGTGCACATTTGGGTTGAGTTGGTGAATAGTCCCTATTTTGATTTTAGATCTGCATATTTAATTGCTAATTAATTAATTTAATTGCCTTTCATTTAGGTTATCATTGGCACTTAAAATTCACATGTCTACCACCAAAACGTACACTTTGTTCACTGATCTAATGCTTTAAAATCTGCTCCCCAATTTATATCAGTAAATGCTCCTGCCTCCAGTTGAGTATCCGGTTTTATGAACACTATCTCCTCTGCATCTATTTTATGATAATTTTGTATTATTGTTCTTGTTTTTTTTTTAAGATTTTATTTATTTATTCAGGAGAGACAGAGAGAGAAAGAGAAAGGCAGAGACACAGGCAGAGGGAGAAGCAGGCCCCATGCAGGGAGCCTGATGCAGGACTCGATCCGGGGACTCCAGGATCATGCTCTGGGCTGAAGGCAGGCGCTAAACCGCTGATCCATTCAGGGATCCCCTTATTATTGTTCTTGTGTTTCCCATGGTAGCTTCCTCACAGGCTTCACTGCCTTCAGCTTTTCTTCCTCAAATCCACATTTCAAAACACAACCAGAATATTCTTAAAAAGCCAAAACAAAAACAAATCTAACCACATCAGTCATCAATTTAAAATCATTTAATGGTTCCTTCTTGCCATCAGTATAATATCCAATTTTCATGATGGCATAAATGTGTTTCTATACCTGGTCCTTGCCAATTTTTCCAACTTTGCCAACTGCCCCGGTAAAGCTCACCCCCCTGCCCCATTCTAGCCATATCAAAGCACTTATACAGTCATCCCCCTGATTCATGATTTTGCTTTCTGAAGTTTCAGATACCCATGGTCAACCTTGGTCTGGGAACAGATGGTTCATTTCTGACATATCATTAGAAGGTCAAATAGTAACCTAATAGTATGTCACGGTGCTTTACCTCACTCGATCTCATCACATAAGTATTTTATCATCTCATACAACACAAGGAGAAAAAAGGCAAGTACAGTACAATACGATGTTTTGAAAGAGATCATATTCACATAACTTTTATTACAGTATATTGATATAACTGTTCTATTATTAGTTATTGTTAATCTCTTACTGTGCTAACTTATAAACTAAACTTTATCATTTAATTTATCACTTAAACATTAAGTATAGGAAAAAACATAGCATATATGGGATTCAGTACTACCCATGGTTTCAGGCATCCACTGGCAGTCTTGTAGCATCTCCTCCGTGGATAAGGTGGGATAACTATAATTTGCCCTTTATCTTCTATGCCTTTACATAAACTATTTCTGTCTACCTCGAATGTTGTTCCCCCAATTGTCTACTACAAGGCTAATATTTCTTCACCCTATAACCTCCCCTTTTTCTTAAGATTTTGTTTACTTATTCATGAGAGACACACAGAGAAAACTTCTCTCTTCTCTATCTCAAAAGTACTCTGTGCTCTAAGTAATTTTTAAAATTTTCCCATATGTATGTTATCGAACTATATTGAAAGTGTATGTTTCATTGTTTATAAGAACAGGAACTATCTTATTCGCTTTGTATTCCTAATAACCAGACTACTCTTGAAATATGTTAACTAATAAAAAATCGATGCATATTTGATGAATGAATACAGGTAGGCTGTAACTAACACAGGCCACTCACTCACCAAGAGAGATGCTATTTTTTAAAAATCCTTCAGGTATTTGTAAAGCAGATAAAGCCTGTTGAAAAATACCTTACACACACAGCAAAAATTTGATTGATTCTAACTAATGAAACAGAAGATAATCGTACCAAACATTAAATACTCTCATGTTTGATTTTTTCTTACTGACTATAGAGAATCATTGTGTTAGATTCATCTAGTGTATGTTGCATGAGAGGAATACATAACAGGTAGAATCCCTAAGTGAGATATATAAAGGATCTTTAGGGCAAATCCAGTAGAAAAGGAACATGAGACATGAATTTAAGAGACATTTGGGATTGGTGACCATTTGGTCATGGAAGAGAGTAAATAAGGTTTATTAACATGGTCATACGCCTGTGGGAGAAGGCAATACTAGTGCTCAGTCTTATTATGATGCAAACTTAACTGAGATTATATGATTTAGAGTAGTTGCAATCCCCATTATAAAATTTAAAAATAAATTTTAAAACCCTCCAGTTGATAGCAATTGCATTTTAAGGCTATGCGTTTTGGGGATAAATGACTTACTAAAACCTACAAGTATTTTAAAATTTCATTTTACTAATCTTATAGTTCCTAGATAATTGGGGAAAAAAACAGCAGTATGTAAAAGTGTGCAAGATAGAGTGGATCAGCTTATGGACAAAGTGTGGTGCTCACATGGATTCATAGTTTCTGTATAGTGCCCAAAGGGGTCTTTGTGTTACAGAATAAAAGCTATTTTCTTCTCACAAGTAATCCTTTTGGAAACCCTTGAGAAAAGCAACATTAGTCCATTTCAGTAGCATATAATGGTTTCTTCAGCACTCTCATAGTTTGCCATGTAAATGTATATTTTGATACGTTTTGAAACAAAATTAAAATAATATATTATATATTTAGCTATTAATCTTTCTCTTCCAAACCTTTGGGATTTATTATGTAAAACAATATAAAAATAAACGTTAAAGGAATTACTTGAAATAAGCTTTATTTTATATAAAGGAAACACTAAAATGTGTGGATTATTGGCCTCTTAAATGTAAAATTACTGTTTCATTTTATCATCTTGTGTAAATGTATCTATAGTTCTTATGCATGTGCCCAACTTTTTTTTTACAAGCTTATCGAATAATGTGAGATCAGAAGTAAAACTGGATTTTCCTAATTACTTAAGCAATGTTTCTACCTCTACATTAGGTTATATCCGAGAACTAATTGAAGGTGAAGCTTTCTTAATTAATCACATATCAATAAGTTGAGAATCTAAATGTACTAGTAGTCAGCCTGATTATCCTAATTTAACCATACATATCCCCACAGAGCTAAAACTATTCGCTAATAGTCTTGATTTTTCTGTATTTTAAATCATGCAAGTTTAGACCAACGTGGGAAGGACTCAAAACTGAGTCTTAAATGGATTATGATTGCAAAAGCTTTGCCTCAGGTATTTTCATAAACCTGAGTCTGCAAAATTTTTAATTGGAAGGATATAACCTAGGAGGATATTTAAAAGCAATACTTTTACTGTGGCAGTAATCTACAATGGCTCCTTATTACTGCACTTGTGAAATCCAAATACTGATATCTAGTAAAAATTTCCTTCAATGAGCCATCCCATTTTTTGTCTCATCTCTCATTTTGAATGTATCTTCAACCAAAATGATATTTGCTTACTTGAACATTAATTTTTACATTTTTCAATTTAAATTTCTTTTCTAATTTAATGGTTTTATATGCACGACATAAAAAAGATATCACCATTTAGGTTTATGACAACCTTGCTTGCCTTTTATACATTGAATCCATACTGAAAATTGCCCCTCCCTTCACTGTCATTTCTGCAACATTAAATTTTTTTCCCTTTCTTTTGGATCGATATCACCCTGATATAAAGAAATTATAATAGCCCTATCAAAACAAAATTCCCCTTACTCTATTTGATTGTCTGGTTCTTTCTGCTGCCTTCATTTTATCTAGCATTTTATGCTGTGTTCTTTAATACTCAATATTATATTTTTCAAGATCTATTCATTTTGAAGATTTAGAGCACTCATTTCAACTGCTGTGTGGTGTTCCTTTGTATGGAAATACCATAGCTTTATTTACTCATTTCACTATTGAAAACCAGATTAATACCCACTTATTTGTTTGTACTTAGAAAGCTTCAATGAAAATACTTGATTTTTATTCAAGTATTTTATTTTATTTGGTATGATATGAATGAGAGATTCACACAACTATAATAAATAGAAGTGGGATTGTTAGGTCATAAGATGTGACAAATTTAGACATATGGGATATTGGGAAATTTTTCTGTTGGTTGTACCATTTTATAATCTTGCTAGCAGTGTGTAAGCTTTCCAATATCCTAACATCCTTGGCAATATGCTTGTAAATTTGATGGGCATGAAATGTTAAGTTATTTTTGTCAGTTCTCTTGGAAGTATAATTTGTTTGCAAAAAAATTACACCTTCCTGGGGTTGGGTCTTGGGTCCCTAGATTATGGGATGGGCAAGAGAGACCGTGGAATGGGACCACTACCTCCCTGCTTGGGACATCAAGTGCTCTATGCTTGAAGCACTGGGCAGAGAAGGGAGGCAGCTGACTGACCCAGCTGTGGGAGCTCAGTTCCTGGAGTCCTTTGCAGGTACAGTCCCTACACTCATGCTTCCTCAAAATTCAGAGAACACCACTGGGCTAGAGAGGTCTTAACTGGGCTCAAGGCTAGCAAACATATTCACCCCACCTCCCAGAGAAGTGACAGATTCAGGCCCATGGGTGACCCTAAGCTCTTGGGACCCAGGACTGGCACCTGTTCCAGTATATCTTACAGACTGTGGAGATCTAAGAGAACCAGACTATTTTTAAGAGTTTGATGAGTTTTGTCAAACGTATAACTGCTTTGAAACAACTGTCACAATGAAGATATGGGACATTCAAATCACCCCAACAAGGTATCTGGAACCTCTTCCTCACTCAGCACCTCATACCCACCACCACTGGTTTAACAAAATCTGATCTGCTTTCTCTCAATGAAGACCTATTGTTTTCCCCTTAGAGTTAAACAAACAAACAAAAAAAGGAAATCATACAATATGTACTCAAATTTGTCTGTCTTATTTCACTCAACATAATGTTTATGACATTCATCCAGGTTGTCACATGTATAAATCGTTCATCCCCTTTTGCTTCTAGGTAAAGTTCCATTTTATGCAACATTAAAATGTCTTTGTCTATTCATCTGTTGATTGACATGTTGGTTGGTTTCACTTTTTAGCTATGTTAATAAAGCTAATATAGATATTATGTATACAAATTCTTTCGACATGTTTTTATTTTCTTTATTTTTGTTTTTATTTCTGTTAATACTTAGGAGAAGGATGACTATACCATATGGCAAGTATATGTTTAACCTTTATTTATTTTATTTAAGATTTTATTTATTTATTAATGAGAGACACAGACAGAGAGAGGCAGAGACATGGGCGGAGGGAGAAGCAGGCTCCACAGAGGGAGCCCAATGTGGGATTTGATCCTGGAACTCCAGGATCACAATCTGAGCCGAATGCAGATGCTTAACCACTGAGCCACTCAGGCATCCCTATTTAACCTTAAAAGAAAAACCCAAAGAATATTCTAAAATGGTCGTACTATTTTACATTGTCACCAATAATATATGAGAGTTCCAGATGCTTCTTACCCTCATCAACACCAATGTTATTGATGTTGAATGATCTTTTATGAGTTTATTTCAAGTATCTTATTTGGCAAAATATCTTTTTAAATATTTGGTCATTAACTTATAGAGTTTTATATTTAAGTATATTTCTAGTTATTTTTTTGTTCATATTATGAGTTAAAGGTCAAAGTTTATTGTTTCTGTGTGGATATCCAGTTGTTCCAGAAAAAGTGTAAGTATATTGAAAAGCAATCTTTTATTCACCATTGTTGAAATTCAGTTGACCATATGTGCACATATCTATTTCTGCACTCTCTATTCTGTTCCACTGATCTATACGTCTATCCTTACGGCAATACCACATGATCATGATTACTGCAATTTATTATTGAAATTGGAAGTGTATGTCCCCTAACTTTATTCTGCTTCAAAATTGTTTTGGCTCTTCTAGATCTTTCGAGGTTTTGTTAAAAACAGAAATATCCTGTTAGTTTCTACAAAAGTCTTGCATGTTTAAGAAATTTTTCCATTTCATTTTTTTTTCTAGTCTTTTCTTTATTTAAAGGTTCTTTATTTATTTGATAGAGGGAGAGAGCAGGAGCAGGGGTGAGGAGCAGAGGGAGAGGGAGAAACAGACTCCCCACTGAGCAGGAAGCCCAATGCAGGGCTCCATCCCAGATCATGACCTGAGCCAAACGGCAGAAGCTTAATTGAGCTTACCTAGACGCCCCCCTCCCCCCATTTTTTCTAAGATGTCAACTTACTGGCATGATTTTTATTGGGATTCAGCCAAACCTATACATAAATATTGAAAGAGTGAAACTTTCAACATTACTGAATCTTCCAATCCATGAAAGATGGATTTTTTATGATTTCTTTAAATTTTCAGCAGTTTTTTGTTTTCAAAGTTCTTACATGTTTTTTGTATGATATATTCCTAAAATATTTTCAATTTTCAATAATATTTTAAGTGAAATTATTCTTAATTTTATGTATCATATTCTTCCTTTCCATACAATTTATTTTTATACTTTGTGTCTCATAATCTTCCTATATTCACTTAATGCTAGCTTTTGGAATATCTATAGGTTTCTTTAACTTCTTTTTAAAAATTTTTATGTACCATTTTTTTTTTATCTTGATTTTTTGGACTGGACTTGATCTCCAGGAAAATGCTTGATAGAGGTGTGAAAACAAGACATTCTTTTTTTTTTTTTCTTTCCTAATCTGAGAAGCAAAGTGTTGACTACTTTGTCATTAAAGATGATGTCAGATCTATTTTTCATAGATGCTTCTTTTCAGACTGAGGCTGTTTCTCTTTCTCTTCTCAGTTTATTGAAGTGTATAACATAAATGACTGTTGGATTTTGTTGAGTAATTTTTTTATGTTTATCGACAATACCATGTGATTTTTTTCTCATTTATTTTTTTTACTATGGAATTAGAATGACTGATTCCCAAATGATAGACGGACTTTGTATTCTTGTATAAAATCCACTTTGTCATTATGTATTATTATTATCTTTTAAATATCACTCTCGAATTAATGTTTTGTTAAGGATTTTTTAATATCTGTATTCATGTGTGATATTGGTTTATAATTTTCCTTTGATTAATTTCTCATAATTAATGTTTACATGGCACATTCTTTTACTTTTAATCAAGATATATGTCTGCATATTTAAGCCATGTTTTCTATACATAGCAGATTAGTTACATTTATATTTTTATTCAGATTATCCCTTAATTGTGATTCTTACATTTTATTTTTTTAAAAGATTATTTGAGAGAGAGCAAGAGAGAGCATGAGCAGAAGGGACAGAGGGAGAGGGAGAGAGAATCTCAAGCATATGCTACAAGGAGAGCCTGATCCGGGGCCTGATCTCACAACCTTGAGATCACAACCTGAACCAAAACCAAAGGTTGTATGCTTAACCCACCTGCACCACCTAGGAGCACCATTGACTACTTTTTCTTTTAATGAATTATTCATGTTTATATTTAAGACTATTGTGATGCAATTTATTTTTCCTTCATCTCCTATGTTTTTAAATTTCTTCCTTCTTTTTGTTTAAGCATATTTAATTAAATACACTATTTATTTCACTTAATATGATGATTCTGCTTACTAAAAATAAACCTAATTTCTTTATTTTAGTTTCTCTTTTAGAATTTTAGCCATTGTATTTACCCAGCCATTATGCTCTAACTTGTTAGTGTTGTGTTACCTCATATAGAATCTAGAAGTTTCTAAAAATTCCAATAGCATGTTTCTTCTTTGATGTTTTTGTGTTATATACTTTAGATTTCCATACATTTAAAACTTCTAGTACAAAATAGTTTTATTTTAAACAATGTGTTAATTTTTAGAGAAATTAGGAGAATGGAAAAGAGAAGAGCATTTTACACTTACCCACAGTCAAAACACCATCATTCCCTCAGTTGTTCTTAGTTTCCTCTAGAGTCATTTACCTTTAGTCTGAAGGAAGATTTTAGCATTTAATGCAATGCAGGACTGCTAGCAATGAATTACCCCAGCTATCACAACAAGAACATTTTGTTGTGATGCTTGGGTGGCTCAGTTGGTTAAGCATCTGCCTTCAGCTCAGGTCATGATCCCAGGGTCCTGGGATTGAGCCCTACCCTAGGCTCCAGGTACGGCAGGGAACCTGCTTCTTGCTTTCCCGCATGTGCATATGTGCTCTCTTTCTCTCTCTCTCTCTCTCTCTCTCAGATAAATAAAAATGTAAAAATCTTCAAAAAATAATAAATAGTAAACAAAAACATTTTATTTCATTCTTATTTTGAAAGATATTTTTTACTGGAAATCGCATTGTTTGATCTCTATTTCTTTTCCTTTTAGCACTTTTAAAGATGATCTATGTCTACTTGCCTCCTTTTTTCTTTCTTTTCTTTTCTTTTCTTTTCTTTTCTTTTCTTTTTTCTTTTCTTTTCTTTTCTTTTTTCTTTTCTTTTCTTTCTTTTCTTTCTTTCTTTCTTTTTTTTTAGAGAGAGAGGGAGAGTGTGCATAAACTGGGGAGAGGGAGAAGGAGAGAGACAATCTTAAGTAGGCTATATGCTCAGCATGGAGCCTCATGTGGGGCTTGATCCCTAGACTCTGAGATCATGACCTGAGTTGAAATCAAGAGTCAGAAGCTTACCTGAGTCTGCAGGTAGCCCATTGCCTCATTATTTTCTGATTAGACATCAGGTACCATTCTTGTCATTGCTTCTCAAAATGTAAGGCTTAATTTTTCACCGACTGCTTTAATGTTTTTCCCTCTAATTTTGGTTTTCAGTGGTTTGGTGAGTATATGCCTAAGTGTAGTTTATTTTTTTATTTCACCTGCTTGTTGTCTGTTGAGCTTCCTCAATTTTTAAGTTGTTGCTTTTCAATAATTTTGGGAGACTTCTGGCCATTTTTTATAAATAAAATTCCATTCCATTCTTTTTCACTTCTCCCTTTGAAAATCAATTTATTCAAATTAGAATGCATAACACTTTTTCCACACCTCACTGAGGCTTTGTTTTGTTTTTAATTTTATAATGTTTTAGATTCACATAGATTGTCTTTAGTCAACTGGCCCTTTCTTCTGTTGATTTCAGAGTTAAAATAATTCATTTTTATTTCAGAATTTCATGTCTCAAATTTTACTTTTTTATTGTTTCAATTTCTCTGCTGAGGTTCACCATCACTCATCTGAGTACCTTTTCTTTAAAGTCCTTGAATATGTTTGAAAGAGTTGCTTTAAGATTCTGATCTGTCACTTCTAACATCTGTGTCATGTCAGGATCTATTTTCATTGGCTTTTTAAAATTCACATTTCCATATTTTTTCAAGTCTAGTATTTTAAAAAATTCTATACTAAGTATTATAGATTATGGAGATTTCTTTTTCTCTATATAATGCTCTTTTCTAGCAAGCAGTTAAATTACTGAGATCCTTGAATTTATAGTTTTGATTTTACACTTGTTAGTGTGAATTTGTAAAAAGTCTGAGGTATTTACTAAATGTCTATAATGTGATATAACTTAAACTCCAAACTTTGTCTCTCCTACAGTGTGAGTCGCTCTTCAATTCCTTCAGCCTTTAAACTGTTGAGTCTCCTGGGATACATGGACTCTCTCCCATACATAATTCAGAGTTCAGGAAAATTTTGGAGGAGGACTTATATTTGTTTATATTCTGATTTGGGAATCCTTTTGTTGTTCCCATTCTCTCTGGCATTTTCTCTTTGATTTACAGTTCTTCTGCAATGCCTTAGTCTGTTCTCTGACACATCAAGCCAATAAGACTGAAGTTTTTCTGATTCAGTTCTATCTGCCTTGCTTGATAAAGATTGCAGAATTACTTCAAGAAAAATCATACATGTTTTTTCTCACTTGGTGCATTTCCCACTCCAGATTCCTTGCTGGTGTTCTTTTTAAAAAAAAAAATATTCATGAGAGACACAGAGAAAGACAGAGAGAGGCAGAGACATAGGCAGAGGGAGAAGCAGGCTTCTCTCGGGGAGCCCAGTGTGGGACTAGATCCCAGATTCTGGGATCATGTCTTGAGCTGAATGCAGGTGCCCAACTGCTGAGCCACCCAGGCATCCCACTGGTGTTATTTAATACCTTTAGATAGATGATTTTTATATATTGTCCACAGTTTTGTAATTTTTATGCATAGGACAGTTATTCTAATATCACTACTTTACCATAGCTGGGACAGAAATAATATTAAGTTTTAAGCTAAGATCATTGCTTCTCTACTTAAGGCTTTTTAATTCCAAGAGAAGAGCATTTTACTGTCAAGAAAATAGGTGTCACCCAATTATCAGGGTAATTGGCTCTTATCAGAATGATGTAGGACTGTGGGTATTCAACTAGCTCAGGAAAAAATATATTTGGCATCTGTTTGGAGAAGTGCAGAAATCACAAACTGAGAAGGCATTATGACCAGAGAGTCAGATACGTCAGCAGCAAGCCATCTGGACTAGCAAGGCTGGAGAGCTTCTAGAATGGATAATAGAGGAGGGAGGAAGTGAGGATCAGTTGCATCTCTGTGACCAGCTGCAGGAGGAGGGATGAATTCATTCAGGCAATCTTTTTTCTTATAATTTTTTCAGGAAAAGAATAAACCAGAATCCCAGAGACCTATTCCAGGTTAGGTGAACTTACTATCCCAAGGAAGTGAACAGGAGACGCCAAAGGGAGTGATTTTGGTGGATACTATAGGACACTGAGTACATCCCCTATTCAAGAATTGAAGCACTCATTCCCCAAACTGTCAGCAGGTTGGGATGTGAATGGATTCGAGCTAATGGATTGCATGCTAATGTCTCTCTCAAGGCAATGCCCTCAGTTTAAGAGAGCTGCTTCACCAAATGCTATGCTTCCTTCTCAGAGAAAGTGCATATCCAATTACTGGTAAACCAGTGGGTACATAGTATGTTCTTTTTTGCCACACTCTGGGAAATCTCTGAAGGACTGTTCCAGCAGGAGAACTGCTCATAGTTGATTGAGTTGTTTTTTACAGCTGCATCACAAGATTTCCTCTATGGGGTCTTCCTGTCCTCACAAATGTAAAGTTGTTGATCCTATGAATATACTCTAGAAACTGTCTTGCACACAGGTCTCCATCTCAGGGACTGTTTCTGTGAATCCAATCTAAGACATCGTTCAGTAAAATTGTGTGACAATCACCACAAATATTTTACTTCTCCTTTTTTAGTTTTGTTAGGCACATTTTAGATTTTTGTAGTTATTATCTATTGATGAAAAGATTATACATTACTATCTGTATCTATTCAACTTTGTTGCTGGTGGTTTATAGTCTTAAAATATTTTTTTTTTAATTTTTAAGTTTATTTATTCATTTTAGAAAAGGATTGAGGGGGAGAGGGGCAAAAGGGGTGGGAGAGAGAAAAACTTAAGCAGGCTCCGTGACCAGTGTGAAGCACGATCTCACAACTTTGAGATCATGACCTGAGCCAAAAATCAAGAGCTGGATGTCTAACCAACTAAGCCACCCCAGCAACCCAAAATATTTTTTAAACTATTAATGTTATAGATAATTAATTTGTTCTAAAAGGTTTTAATACATTTTTTTAATTTAAAAATCATGTTTTAGACTTCACTGTTTATCCATTATAAAGTAGCAGGGGTTGAATTAACTTTCCTCCTTTTGTTAATTTCCTGTTGGTGCTCTAACAAATTGCCACAAATTTAGTGGCTTAAAACTTCAGAAATTTAATTTACTACAATTCTAGGGATCAGAAACTTTAAATGAGTCTTATTGACTTAAAATCAAATCTCGGTAGGGCTGCATTCCTTTTTGGAAGTTCTAGGGAAGTATTCTTTCCTTGCCTTTGCTACCCTACAGAGGCTCCTCACTTTCTTTTTTCATGGTCCTTTTCCATCTTTAAAACAAGTAATGGCTGACCAAGCCTTTCTTACTATACTCTTTTTTCACTCTTTACTTGTGAGCACATGGGCCCACCCAGATAATCCAGGAAAACTTTCTTATTTTAAGGTCACCTAATTAACAGCTTTAATTTCATCTGAAATCTTAGTTCTTCTTTAACATTAGCATAACATATTCACAGATCCTGGGAATTAGGATGTGGGCATCTTTGGGGGGTTAATATTCTGTAAATCTCACACTGGAAGCAAAAATAAACTCAAAGAAGAATACCCAACCCAATTTTAAGTTTTAAAGACACTGAACATTAACAGTGAATGACAGGCATTTCTATGTTATGGGAAACAAATGAAGGAAGCCCAATGATTGGCCTAACTTATGCATTGAGAGTTTCTGAGACACAGAGCAGGGAGGGAAATCCCAAATATATCCCAGAAGATTTCCTGAATTGAGCTGATGGGGTTCAGAGTTTATGGAGATTAAGGTAGCTAGCATAGACAGGACCAAATACCAAAGAAAGAGGTATGTTGATAGAAAACTAGAGACCTCCAGACATCTCCCTGGAGAATTCAGCTAAGTACCAATGGGTGCATTCAGGTAAGGAAACTACCCCTGACTGGGGAAAGAATAATATTGAAAAGATTAGAAGTAATTATCCTTGGCTTTCACATAGGGTCAGGAGGAGAGCTTGTCCCTAGCAGACTGATATGGAAACCTCACGATTCATGGAGCCCTGGAGAGCATGATTCATAGAGCACCTGTAAAGCTCTTGGCTTAGTAGTGAAGAAGAATCAACACTAAGCTGAACACCACTCCAGTCATACCTAACAAATCTTAAAAACAAAACACCAAGTTTTCAAAATCTTCCAAGTAACTGCAACTCAGAACAAACTCAAGAGTATTTACAGGAATATAAAAATATCTTCCACTTAAGATGTTAAAGTTCAAAGTATTTGACATTCAATAAAAAAAAAAGACCAGGCACCCACAGAAGTAGGAAAATACAAACCATAAAGAGGAGGGCAAATAAACCCCAATCAATTAAAACTGACTTGGCAAAGCACAATGAATAATAATAATAATAAAAAAAATACACTGGATGAGAACATGGCCATAGCAATTATCCAAAATGAAACACTAATTAGGTAATTGAACAGAGCAACATAATACACATAAAAATGGAGTCCACAAAGGAAGTAGAGGAGGTGGACAGAAAACATATTGAAGAAGTCATCTCTGAACTGTTTCTGAATTTATAGAAAAGTATATCCATACATACAAGAGGCTCGATAAAATCCAAGCACAAGAAAATGAAGAAAATGGCACCAATACATATAATCACCAAATTGCTCAAAACCAGTGATAAAGGGAAATCTGAAAGCAAACAGAAAATGACACATTATGTACAGAGGAAGAGACCTAAAACTGTGGCAGAATTTCTGTCAGGAACAATGCAAGTGAAAAAGAGAGATCTGTAACATCTTAGAGTACTGGGAGGAAAAAAAAGTCATCATCATAGAATTCTATCTTTAGCAAAACACCTTACAAAAATGAAGGCAAATAAGGGCTTTTTTTCAGAAATTCAAAAACTGAAATGCTGGTGATTCTTCACCAGCAGACGCATGTTATGAGAAATGTTAAAGGAAACCCTTCAGACCAAAGGAAAAGGACACCAGTTGAAATAAGGATCTACCCACCCCTGACTCCCAAAATGAAGACCATGGGAAATTGCAAGCACATGAGTAAATCCATGTGTTTGTTTGCCGGGAGCATCCTAACAAAGCACCACAGAGTGGCTTAAAACACCACTTGATTGTCTCTCAGTTCTGGAGGCTAGAAGTCCAAAATTGACATATCCCAGAGTCATACTCTCTCTGAAACCTGTAAAGAAGCATTCTCCCCGGCCTCTTCCTGGCTTGGTGCTTCCCTGACAGTACTCGGTGTTCCTTGGTTTGTGGGTGCATCGCTCAACCTCTCACATGGTGTCTCTCTTGTGTGACTATGTCTCTGCATCTCTGCATCCCTGTGTCTCTTCTCCTAAGAAGGACACCAGGCATATTGGCTTAAGGGCTCTCTCTGCTCCAGTATGACCTTATTTTATTGAATTACATCTGTAATGACTCTATTTCCAAAGAAAGTCACATTCTAAGGTACTAGATATTCAGATTTCAACATATTATTTTGTGGGATACAATTCAACCAAATACAAAACATAGGTTTTTCCTATTATTTAATACAATTCAACCAATAACAAAACACAGGTTTTTCCTATTATTTAAATGTCTTTTAAAAATAACCTTAGAACAATAAGAAATGCCCTGTGAGTTTATTCTGAGCAAGAATTCCAGGCCTCCTGTTAAATGAATATAATTGTTTCCCTGTCCAAGTTCCTTCAGTGAAAAAATGATATATTTATAGATGCTAGTGAATGTGTGTGTGTAAGATTCAACTGAAATATGGAGAAAATCTGCTAGCAAGTATATATGCCATCCATGTGGATCCCTACTTACATGTGAATATACTATGGTCACAGTATTTTTAAATTCCTTGAGAAATAAGTTGGCAACTCAGAGTTATGTAGATAAGCAGTGTGTAGCATTAGATAAAACTAACAATCTCAAAAGTATAAAATAAAATGCATCTGGTTCAATCCTCTGCTTCAGTTTATGAAGGAGGAGCTCTGTAATACCCACATGAATAGTGAACAAGGAGGAGTCTCAAGACTTCTAGGAAAAAGTTATAAAGTTATAATCCTTAAATGAAAGTATTTTTTTCTTCCAAACAATCCCTACTCCAACTGATCTATATCTCAAAATGACTACATTTAGTTAATAAGAACAGAAGACAGAAGGGTAAAGTGGCTGTGTTTCAATTCTATTATTTGGAAGTCATCTACCTTAACAATTATGATGGTCCAGTGTGCTGTCCTTGCTGGGCTGTATTGGCTTTTGCTATAAGGATTAGAACACTTGAGTTGCTCCCTGATCCTTGAATGGAGAAATCATGTCATGCTGCCTTTTCAGTTTAACCTACCTGCCTGGGAATCATGATCTCAAGAGTCAAATACACTTTAAATCCAAAGCAATCACCAGCACCCTAGACACCAAGGTGCTAGGCCTTCTGACAGCCTCTCTCCAGCTCCATGGGCATCTAGAGAAAGAAGATATTCATAGATCTATTTTGCAACACCTTGAACTGCTCTAAAATATGTTATGAAGCCCTGGAGACCATGTCAGCTTGTTCTAGTCTCACAGAGGAGATCTCAGAATCTTGGAAGAGAGGTCCCTCTCTCCACTGACCTTACCACAGGATCATTTATTTAGGCTAAAGCTGCTTATGAGATGCTGGAGAAAGAAAATGCTCTAAAAGGGCTGATTCAACAAAAATTATTGATGTAAACAAAATAAGAAAAGACAATTTACTGTAAGACAAGAGTAAAAGCAATTTCTAATTAAAACAATTTGGCATAGATGATGTTTTTGAAAGTATTTTTGAAGCAACAGTAGCTCTCTTGGAATACAGTTCACCACTAAAGACTCAAGAATGTTATGATCCATCTATATCAGTTGGCAAGAAAACCCCATCAACTGATGTTAATATCATAACCTACTTTAACTGGCAGGGATTGCCATGATAAGAAAAAGAAAATAAGACCGAACTCAGAGCTCTAAAACCCAAATTCTTTGAGACCACAGAAGGGTTATGAGGGCAAACACAGGAGGAGGGAAGCTCCCAGACCTAACTTCTCTGATAGGCCAAATGCCCAAATTGAACTCCCACTTTCTATTCTTGATTAGCATATTCTAGAGAGTTTCAATTTCATCTCTGCTCCATCATGGCTGTTAGAACAATTGAGGCTTTACATTCTTGCATGCTACTAACACACATTTTAGTATCAACACAATGCAAGACATTCCATTCTTAGAAATAAAGATTCCCTAGCCTTTCCTTGTTAACTGAAGTTTTTCATGACATACACATTTTGTCTTTTGCCCTACAAGTGCGCGTTTTACTGAATACTTTCTTTCTTGATTGCTTGCTACCCATTACAAAAAGGACAAGGCTGTGTTTATAAGTTTGGCCACCATCTTTTAGATGTGAGATGAAATATACTGAAATTTTCAGTAAAAATTCTCAAAGCTTGCTTCCTTAACGGAGTCCATACCCACGGTTTATTGCCCTAGTGACAATGAAAGTCAGGCCCCATGCTTGACTTTTATATCTCCTATTAGTTTGTTTCATTGTGCTTATATGGTTGGATTATGAGGTTGTTCATTCAGTGATCACCAGACTAAATATTTCAGACTCCTTTCCCAAGTTGCTCCAATATCCTTTGTGGCTAACGGAACAGGAAAACATTCAGCATGTAAATCCAATTTCTCTTGTAAAAAAGACAGTTATGATGAGGAGCCATTGCAATACCCCTATGATTAATTAAAAACATATTTTATTTGTGTAACAGCTCTGGGCACTAAATGAAGTAATATTGCCTTCTCGTCTATTTGTCCCTGATCTAGCTTTTATGTTTTTTATGCATCGTACCTACTACTATTTCACAATTGTAGATTTATGTTCCATCTTTTAGTTTGCCTCATCTCATCCTACTAGCAGATTTTTATTTGTTTCATTTTATTTTTCATATCAAAGCTTCCAGGATACTTGCACTACAAGGCCACATAGAAAGTCCTTTTTCTCTTTCAAATCCTCAAAGAGATGTGGATGATATAATGCTTCTTGTTATTCTGTCCTTATATATTTATTAATCTTCCACTAGCATTTTTTTCAAAAGAGGCTTATAAACAAGATGCCTTTATTTCATTTTTTTCTCTAACCTGAAGAGATCATAGAGATTCTGAAACAAAACTACACTTAAGAAAATCCTAAGTTTGCTTCTTATGACACAAAATACCTTTTGCCTTCCATAGTCACAAGACATTAATAAATTCAGAAGTGCCCAGCATTCTGAGCAGGGATAGTTATTGTCATGGAGAGATCTTGAGACATGCCTTATTTGTTAAGCCTCTTTTACTTGAATGAAGGCTGCCACTCCTGAACAACTATCCTGTGCATAAAAAATAAATTATCTTTTTCCTGAAAGGTCAGGCCCCATGCTTAGAGAATTTTTCAGAGACTAAAAGAAACTCTTTGTAACAAATCACTTTTATGACCCTTGAAGAACTGTATAGGTCACCTAAGGATATTCTCCTCCTCTTCACTCATAGAAATCACTGAATGACATACAAGAGCAAAGAGAAATGATAGAAATAATAAAATGTAATTTGTATGCTTCCAATCTTCTAACATGGCTCAATAGAATTGTCAGTCTAGCCCAATTTGGTAAACGCATAAGGTAGATTATTTTGTAAAGAAAAGAAAGGCAGATCAATTTCCATTCTAAATTGCATTTTATAAATATATATTTGGATTTCATCCAGAAAAGAAAGGTTGTTCATATTAATCTGTTTTCATAACTACATGAGAGTTTCAGAATTGTATTTAGTTTACTCAGAAGTACAGGCTAACATGGTCAATGTCAAAAAAAAAAAACAAAACCACAACTGTTTGGGATCCCCATATGTACTCAGTTTAAATATCAATTTACAAAAGAAGTTTGTCACACCTTAGACAGTCAACTACACATTCACTACATACATCAGCCAGAGTCAGCTGGGACAGTAGAATGACAAGTCATGATTTTGAAAAATGAACTGTTGTGACTTCCATTTCCAAGATGGTCAAATAGGTTATTCATACCAAATGTCCTGTTGTAAACAAGAACTCTTCAGATGAAATAAATTTTAAATACTTCCTTTGCAGAAACAAAGACCTGACAGATTTACATGAAATTGTATGAAATTGAAGGGAAAATCAGAACTCAGGAATATGAATCAGCAAAGAAAACTGTTTTCCCAAAGGCAATTTGTACATTTGTTTTGTTTTTATGCTTTGTACACTTTCATTACTTCTCACCTCATTTCTTACTACTTGACTTTTGTTTTTTTCTTTTCTAGGTACACCAGTCTTTTGAATATTTTGTGATTGTACCGGTCATCCCTGTGTGATTTATTAACCATTTTTCATTATATTAATAACCTTATAGCATAAATATAGGATAATCATTCTAGGAATCAGCTCTGTCAAAAAAGAAAATCTATCAAATAATAGACTGAGGTTTTTAGTATATGAATATATGAATATAAATGTCTCTCTGGTATAGATATTTTGTTTAGCATTCTTCTTCATAGAGTGAAGAAGAATGTTAACCATACTTTTTCCATCATTAACCATACTTTACTCTTTCCATCATTTCCCCTTTCCTTTTGTATGCCATCAATGGCTTTCACATGAAACCAAAGATTTGTCAATATAAACTGATTAAGATTGATCCCAAGGTAAGAGTTCAAATCTAGTTACCATTAATGTCTTGTTTGTCCATACTCATGACAAAAGGAAAATATGTCCATTTAATTTTCATATTGGTATTGAAGAAGATGCTGTGATGTGAGGCACTCTAGTAGATGCTAAGGGTTGACAGATACCTTCTGCCATCAGGAATGGTCCTCAGCCAGAGAAAGCTACTTCATCCATGTTCATGTCTTTTTTTCCCAGGACAGTCATAGCCAATGACTGGTTGATACAGTGGGTGCAAAGACCTTGCCATAATCTGAAGGGCCATACCAGATCCTAATTTACCCAAGGTATGTTTTAAGGCCTCTGTTATAACTATAGCAGAGTTCAAATTTCCCCTTTGCCCAATGCTGCTGTCACTGTTTTCTTATATACATTGTTCCTGAATGTGCTTTCCAATGCAAACAAGTATTTTCTTAGACTCTCCAGGGAAACTTATCTAAGATAGTTGGTATCAGAAGTTATCCTAGAAAGTAGGCATAAAATAAGATTTGCTAAATGGATCACTCACCAGTTAGATAGCAATAAAGACCTGATCTTTGGTGTTTCCCAAACAATTGCCTTAGTGTGCAATTGTTAAAATTCTCACTATTTTTTTTTAACTGAATGGAATATAATCACTCATTTTTTTTGAGAAGTATGGGGGAAGACATAATTCTAAGAATTAAGAAAGCAGATGGTTAAGATCAATGCACTAAAAAAAGACAATGAAAAGCTGAATATGATTAATCACCAATTTAAGGAAAAATGTGAAAGTCAAAAGACCTTTTGGCAGTATATAAAGAGAACCTGATCTTTTTCATTCAGAGGAAAGAAAAAGCAGAGGATTAGGCCCAGGGCTTGATTTTAAAGGTAGCTGAGCTCAAGAAAAAATTTAATTATCAGTTTCAGCAAGCTTGTGTACAGGGTCAAGACCTTAATTTGGATGGAGTGGGAAACAAATTTGGAATTGGGATATCCAGGTCAATGTACTTAAGTACATTGAACCTTGAATCTGAGACCACTGGGCCTGTTTTATGTTGAAGGCTAACACTTCCCCCATTAATGTAAAACAACATAGGAGCTTCTGCTTTGCAAAACATTGTGACCTACCCTTAGATTTCTTCCTGGTCACCAGAATGATAGTTAAGGTCAAATGACAGTGACAATTGATGAAGTACTAGATCAGCTATGGAAAGAAGGAAGCTATGCTCTAAAAGAGTTGTAGGACCTAGCTAACATGTGTCAGCAGAAATTAGAAGACTAATGCATGGTATTGAAACATGAGGATGTGAGGTCAACTGGGATTTGATGTGCGCTTCGATAAGGAAGAATTTATTGACAGGAAGACACTCCACTGGAGTGGAGTGACACTCCACTTAATACCTAGGGAAGAGAACTTAAGAGAAAGTGATAACATGTTGCTATGATGGCCCTTTAAAGCTTACAAAAAATAAAGACACACTTAATGAAGTAGAAAGATAAGGCATGCCATGGTAGATGGTGGAATAAGACATCAATATTTCAGAGAAATAGGCAGACTAGAGTAGATATACAACCTAAAACAAGAAAATTTATCAGTCAACTATGCTGCATATAGGAGGGCCTAGAAAAACCTACAGTTACCAACATTTTAAGTTATATGCTGGTGAGAGTGCTACCAGGATTTTAAGAAGCTCAGTGGTGACTATTGTTTTTAGATTGGACCTGATGATAGGAAATGCTGTTACAGAACTGTGGACAATGGAATCTTTAAATAATAAAGTCTAGGCAGTGATACTTAATCATCAGGTAATGAGGTGGACACACATATAATATGAATGTCAAAGTCACAGACCAAGAAAATTGACTTGCTGCAAGTTCTGGAGATAGGTCTCAGATTATGGTATACCTGGGAGCAAGAGAGATGGACAGACAATGTAAGAGTTGCTAAAAATGCACATCAAAAACATTTAGGATGCAGAATAGATCAATGTCGGTAATCTTAAGTCCACTGCTCCAATAAAAAGTCAGAATTTATTGCTTAGTTTCTGGACCTGAACCAGTTTTCATACCTGGAACCATTGCCCTCAGGAAGAACCCTGTAACACAGCAAATATATGCTAAAATGATTCCCCAGTACCTCCCTAAAGGAAGTACAGAATTAATTTGGATAACTATAGCAGGGAAAGAAGAATACCCAGTCATTTCCAAAACTTTTAGATATGGAGTATGAGGTGTTAACTGTGGGAATCAAAGCATTGTTATAGCCTTATTATTAAACACTGGAATTATGGGATCCAGATAATAAATGGAATCCTAGAAAGTCTGGTTCACAGGTTCATTGGGTTTGTGCACCTATGGAGTGGACATTTCTTTAGTCCAATGCATAGGTGGAATGGACAAATCATGCACTCGATGGAACATCACAACTGTTTTTTGGCCTGTGGCGTAAGACCAATTGTAGTGGTATTATAAGTCTGGCCAAACTGGTAAATCAAAACCAGTATTGCATCCCAGGAAGAATGGCAGATATTAGTGTTCTTCCCTTTAATGATGTAAATAATGCAGGTTAATGGTCTTCACTATATCTCCACTTTTTAAAAAAGATTTTATCTATTCATTAGAGAGAGAGACAGACAGACAGAGAGACAGAGACAAGGGAAAAGCAGGCTCCCCATGGAGCAGGGAGCCTGTTGTGGGACTTGATCCCAGGAACTCAACATCGTGACCTGAGCTGAAGGCAGATACTTAACTGACTGAGCCACCCAGGCACCCCACTATATCTCCACTTAATTCGCCAGTCTGGATCCTGGTTTCTGGGTAATAACAGTGGACCAATGCAAATTTAAACAAGTAGTAGCCCCATGTGTACTCAGGATGACAGATATGGCATCTGCTAGACTGGATAACAAAGCCTTAAGTGTATGACGATGCATTTAAGAACCTGTCAGAGTTTTTGCCATACCCATCAGGAAGGAGCATTTGAAGAGTTTTGCATACTATGTAATTAGCTATTTATAGTCTTATTTAGAACTGTATTGATTCTCCTGCCTTTTTAAAGTATTTAATATTTTAATAATTATTAATTAATAATTATTTAATAATTATTATCTGAAAGGAACTGGCCCAGCTAGATTTTCCGTACAATACTAGTCCAGTTTATCAGTGACGTTCTCTTAATTTTGGATCAGCAAGAAGTGGAAAGTACATTGGAGATCTTGTGAAGATACAGACATTCTAAAGGTTGGGCAATAAACTCTATTAAAAATATGGGTGTCCTTCACGTCAGTGTTTCCCATGCAGGTCTCAGCTTCTCCATTTATTCAGTCCTGCTTTCCTCATTGCTCTACAGTTGTCTCTAGTAGACTCCCCAATAAAGTTCCTACATGACGTCTCTGTCTTGGAATTCAGAATAAAAGAGAATCCAGAACACTTAAATGTTTGTATGTGGTACATGCTCTCATATACTTCAAAGCTCTAAATTTGAAGTCTCCGATACCAGAAATTTCTAATGATTATTCATAATGAAATGGAACACAAGCTGTATGGCATAACTGCATTGGATCAGTTTGTGACTATGACTTTCGCAACATGTAAAATAACCCAATTAAATTTGGAAATTAGATATTTGGCTTACATTTTAGAGCTAGTCAAAATTAGTACAATCAATACTTTATTATAAATTACAAAGTAAATTTGACTAACAGAACAATAGGTTTTATAGAATAGTAATAACTGGGTGATGGGCACTAAGGAGGGCACTTGATGGGATGAGCATTGGGTGTTATACTATATGTTGGCAAATTGAACTTCAGTAAAAACAAATCTGAAAAAAAGATTCTGAATTTTATCCTGGTTAGAAACTATGGATGTGTAGTCTAATTGGAAATAAATGGTATACATGCACTGGAAAAAAATGCTATATATTCCAGATATTTAAAATCTAACTATGGTGTGATTAGTCATTAAAAGTAAAAATCCTAAAATACATATATGATCATGGACTGAACCTATAATCATGGACTGGAAACACACCTAGCACATAGTATCTATAATGCTAATAAAATAGCATTGTTAATAAAATGAAAAGAGGCTCATCTCACTAATCTGGACAAGTATCATATAATGTGTAGTTGGAAAAAGTTGAAAAGGGGATCAAAGTAGAATGAAACTATCCCCTACAGAACTAATTTTGAAAAAGGGTGGTGCTAAAAATCACCCAGGGAACATTGTGAAACAAGAGATATGTCTTCCTTTTATTAAGACAAAGGTAAAATAAAAATTAAAGACACTGTGTTCCCCAGTTCTCCTCAACTTGATTAATAGGAGAAGACAAAAGCCTTAGGCACACACAAAAAAGAAATTTTCTGAGAACAAACATTTTACAGCTGGTATACTTTGAGAGGTCTCACTATGAGCTGTTAAGAAATCTGTGGTTAAATAAAGGAGTTTACTTAGTTGATTAATCAGTTTGAAATAAGTTCCCAACAGAGGTTAAATTTAACTATGCTCTACTTTATTACACAACTGTAGGATAATTGTGAATTCTTTCAGAAAAGAAATGAGGACACATTTGATTTAGTAAAGCTATCTTAAGCATCTACAATTTAATCTTTTTTTGTTTTCTTTTGTAATTGGTTTTCTAAAATATGTTTTATAAAGTATTAGAAATCATATTATTTTGCATATCTAGTGGGTATAACATGTTCATTTATACAAATTAGCATAACACACATTGAAACAGACAATGAAATTAGCACTTGTAAAACGTCTACTGAGCCTTATCTATGCAGCTAATGTTCTCTCTAGCCCCTGACAAAGCCAATCTACTTTTTCCCCCTGAAGTAATTCTTCAGTTACATTTTGTGCCTTTCGTTATTTTGCATTCATTCATTTCATTTTCATCATTATGATTTTCCTCAGATGGATATATCTGTATATAAAACATTATTATTTGAGTTTAGTTTACCTTGTAGAGTTGGTGTCATACTCTATACTTCTGCAACTGTTTTTATTCATAATTTGACTCTATGCTTTAAGACTCATCCCTGTTGATTTGTGTGGTTCTAATTAAATCAGTTTAGTTACTCTATAATATTTAATCATATAAACTTTAAAAAATAATACTTATTCTTTAGAGCAGTTTTAGGTTCACAGCAAAATTGAGAGCAAGGCACAGAGATGTCCCCATATACTCCCTGCTTCCACACCTGCATAATTTCTTCGATTATCAACATCTCCTGCCAGAACGGTGTATTCATTAAATTTCATGAACCTGCATTGACACATTATTATCATCTGAAGTCCATAGTTTACATTAGGGTTCATTCTTAGTGCTGTACATTCTATGGGTTTGGATAAATGTATAATGATATGTATCCGCCATTATAATAGTTTTAGTGCCCTAAAAAGAACCTCTGTGCTTGGCCTATTCATCCCTTCCTCTCCCTTAATTCCTGGAAACCACTGATCTTTCTATTGTCCCCATAGTTTTCCCTTTCCCAGAATGTCATACAGCAGGAATCATACAGCATACAGCATTTGTAGATTGGCTTCTTTCACTTAGTAATATATATTGAAGTTTCTTCCATGGCTTTTCATGGCTTATAAGCTCATTGTTTTTCAGCGCTGGATAATATTTTATTGCCTGGTATGCCACAGTTTATCCATTTACCTAATGATCGTTTTGATTGCTTTTAAGTTTTAGCAATTATGAATAGAGTCAGTATAAATATACATGTAAGTGTGTTCAGTTCTTTTAGGTAAATACTGATATGGATCATATAGTAAGAGTATATTTAGTTTTGTAAGACATTAATTATCTTCCAAAGTAGGTGTACTGTATTGTATTCCCACCAAAAATGAATAGAATTCCTATTCTTCTATGTCCTGCATAGCATTTGGTACTATCAGTGTTCCAGATTTCAGCCATTCTAATAGGTACATAGTGGTATCTCATTGTAATTTGGATTTCTCTGATGACATATGATAAGGAACATTTTTTATATGCTTATTTGCCATCTGTATATCTCCTTTGGTGAGGTGTTAGTTGGGATCTTTGGTTCATTTTTTTTTTAAGAATTATTTATTTATTCACTAGAGACACACAGAGAGAGGCAGAGACACAGGCAGGGAGCTGTGCCTGCAGGAAGCCCAATGTGGGACTCAATCCCCAGACCCGGGATCATGCCCTGAGCTAAAGGCAGACGCTCAACTGCTGAGCCACCCAGGCATCCCATCTTTGGTTCATTTTTAATCAAGTTGTTTGCTCTCTTATTTCTGAGTTTTAAGAGTTCTTAGTATATTTTAGATAACAGTCTTTTATTGGATTTATCTTTTACAAATATGTTCTCTGAGTCTGTAGCTTGTCTTTTCATTCTCTTGACAGTGTCTTTTGCAGACAAAGAATAAATTTTTTTTCATGTAATGCAGTTTATCAATCCTTTCTTTCATAGATTGTACCTTTGGTGTTGTATATAAAAGGTCATCATCAATCCCAAGAGATTTTTTCCTATGCTGTCTTCTAAGGATTTTACACTTTTGTGTTTTACATTAGTTCTGTGACCTATTTTGACCTAATTTTTGTGATAGATATAAAGTCTGTGTCTAGCATATTTATAATAGCTGTTTTAAAGTTCTTTTATGCCATTTTATCCTCGCTGACATTTTGGGGTCCATTTCTATTGACCAATTTTTTTTCTGGCTATGAATCAGATTTTCTGCTTCTCGGTTATTGTTGAGATTATTGAGTAGATGTCAGACATCCCAATTTTAAGGTTATTGAGCGCTTGATATGGTTGTTTTCTTTTAAGGGGCATTGGATTTTGTCCTGTTAGGGAGTTAAGTTACATGTGTATTGGTTTGATTAGTTTTAAGACTTGTTAAGCTCCTTAAGGGGTGGGTTCAGAGTAGCCCATGTTCTCAGGTTAATTTAGCTATGCTACTAACACATTACTAATGAACACCTCCTGTATTTATTTATCAAGTTTTTTCCATTCTGTCTGTTGGAAACTTGAATTTTTTTCTAGTTTTCTAGTCTTGTATGAGTTCCAGGAGTTACTCAATTTATAGCTCACCCATATGTGTTCTTTTCCCAGAAGTTGTTTTTTGTTCCATGTTGTGGGTGTTCACTCTAGGCATGCACAGATTAGTGTTCAAAGACTGAATGGAAATCTGTGGAATTCTAATTTCTGGAGCTCTTTCTTTGTTTAACTCCTTTTTCTCCATACTATTTCCTGCATATTCTTAGCTGCCTTTGTTTTCACAACTCTGATGTTTATCTCCTTAACTCAGTGAGACTATTAGACTCTGCTTGAGTTTCACCTCTCTGCACTACAGTCTAGAAATTGCCTCTAGGCAGAAATTTAAGGCCATCAGTCATATTTCTCATCTTGTGTGTTTCTCTTTTTCTTAGATTACAGTCCTATGTTGCCTGTTTTCCAATGTCTTAAAATCATTTGGTAAAGCATATTTTGTCAAATTTTCTGGGTTTTGGAGTATAGGGTTTATTCTGGATCCTGTTTATTCATCATACCTGAAAGTGGAAGTTTATTGCAATGCAACATTTTTCCATCTAAACTGGAAGAAATATTTTGGTATCTGAAAAAATACATCATTTTTTAAAAAAACAGTGTCAATAAAATATATGCATTTTTATTTATACATATTGAAAATGTCATCACCGATGCATTGGTTTTATTATTGATTCATTTCTTTGCCCATCCAAAATATTGACTCTGAATAGAGACAAAGTAATTTTCCCCCAGAAGTGGTCAGTTCATTTAGGGTAAGACTATACTTCATCCTGCTTATGATTTATAGAATACAAAGCATAGTTTCTTTGTCACATCTAAAATTCTAAATTATTAGATTATGTTCTCTTTAAGTACAGCTTATGACTTTTAAAATTTCTTCTCTGTCTTTAACTATGGCCATTTTCATCCCTAATGAGTTTCTCGCTCAAACTTGAAATAGGTGTATCTATTTGTTTAGCCTCTATAGAAAGCCAGGTTTTAATTTTATTGCAGTTTCTCTTAATTCTTTTTTATATTTCACTAGTTTCTTTTATGTCTCTTCTTCTTCTTCTTCTTCTTCTTCTTCTTCTTCTTCTTCTTCTTCTTCTTCTTCCTTCTTCTTCTTCTTCTTCTTCTTCTTCTTCTTCTTCTTCTGCAGGGAGCTATAATTTGATATGTTAGCCACTCCCTCCCACACACATGCACACACACCAATTACTTGAGTTAAATCCTTAGCTTGCTAATTAGCAATATTCTAAATCAAATACATTTAAATATATATTGGCACATGTTTCCTATATTCATATAGAGTTAGTTTGAGGTTGTTAATTCTGGGTCTTACGCTGTAAGCAAAATTATATGTGGTACTTCCAACTGGGGGCAGTTGAAAATATATTTGAGTTTGCTGGTACTCTTCTCTCATATTCTGGTGACCAGAGAAGCCATATGTTTTATTGTCAGCATTACAATTGGTCCAAAATTCTATCAGCCTAGGTTTTAAATCAGTAGGTGAAACCATTCACCTCTTACTCTCCTTGCTGTCATCAACTAACATACAATAAACATGTTGTAAAATGAGAAATAAACATTTGCAGTCTTAAACATGTGACATTTTGCAGTTAATTTGATACAGCAGTATAACATATGTTTTTGCTGGAAAATATACAAAATTTTATCCCCCGACTTTTTTTTTTATCCCCTGATTTTTATCAAGAATAAAAGTATGTTTCAAAGCAGACTTATAGGAGTGACATCAGAAAGAGAATGGAATAGGAATCTCTGGGCCTCATACCCCAGAGACAATGATGTAACAACACTGTATAGTCCAAAAACCTTAATGAGAACACCATAAAGCAGTTTAGAATTTTCAGTACCCCAGACAAGCACAGAACCAAGAACAGCCGCATTTAAATGAAAAACAAAACAAAAAAAAAACAAAGACAAAACAAAAGAACCACGAATGAATGGGTACAGAATACTAAAAAGATATAAGTTTGTGATATTGATAACATCAGTGGGGAGGGAGATGTAAAGTAGGAGTTTTTGTTTATGACTGAAGTTAAGTTGTTATCAGTTTAAAATAGATTGTTATAACCATAAAATATTATGTAATCTTCATGGTAACTATAAAACTCAACAAAGTAGGAAAAAAGGAAATTACCTCATCATGATAAAGGCCATAATATGGAAAGCCCATAGCTAACATACAAATCAATGATGAAAATCTGAAAGTTTTCAACTAAGATCAAGAACAAGGCAAAGATCTTTCTTTCTTCTTTCTTTCTTTCTTTCTTTCTTTCTTTCTTTCTTTCTTTCTTTCTTTCTTTCTTTTTTCTTTCTTTCTTTCTCTTTCTTTCTTTCTTTCTTTCTTTCTTTCTTTCTTTCTTTTTTCTTTCTTTCTTTCTCTTTCTTTCTTTCTTTCTTTCTTTCTTTCTTTCTTTCTTTCTTCTTTCTTTCTTTCTTTTTCTGGGGGCTGCTGAGCTGAAGACCTTTCCCACTTCTTTGCTTCCCCATCATCTAGGTCCCCTTTGATCCACTGGTTGAAGGTTTGGAAGCACAGTGGGGAGGGTCTGAAAGTCTCCCCTGGGCAGCTGTTCCTTGCTTTTGTGGGGTGATGGCTAGCAGAACCAACAAAAAGCTGGAGAGCCTCATCTGTCAATCCTGGATCCTGCCCTTTCCATGGTATTTGGATTGTGTGGTGATGGGTGATCTGGTGGTAGGTATGAGGATGGATCTGTTTGGCTACATCTTGTCTTTAATTTTATTTTCAATTGGGATATATTTGGCATGTAGCATGATGTAAATTTAATGTAAAGAAAATAATGATTTGATACATTTATATTGCAATTACCTGCTTTTGCCATTACTAATCAACATGGTCCTGGAAATCCTAACAAGGATAATTTAGCAAGAAAAAAAAAAGGCATACAAATGAGAAAAGAAGTAAAATGATCTCTGTTCATAGATAACATAATGTTATACGTAGAAAACCCTAAAGATTCTATGAGAACATTGTTGGAACTATTAAACTAATTTAGCACATTTGTGAGTTAAAAAAAAAACTAACACACACATGTCAGTTGTATTTCTATAAATTAACAACAAATAATCCAAAAAGATAATTCAGAAAATAATCCCATGTAAAATAGGTTCAAAAAGAACAAGGTAGTTATGAATAAATTAACCAAGGAGGCAAAAGACTTACATAAAAAGTAATCACATTTCAGAGAAACTAGACAATACACAATAAATTCAAAGACAAACTATGCAAGGCATTAATATCCAGAATTTATAGAGAAAGACAACTCAACAACAGAAAAAGAAATATCCTGAATCTACAAAATGAGCAAAGGACTTAAATAGACATTTGTCCAAATAAGATATACAAATGGCCAGAAAGAAAAAAAAATGGCCAGAAAGCATATGAAAAGATGTTCAACATCACTAGTTATCAGTGAAATGCAAATCAAAACCAGAGAAATATCACCTCACATGTGCTAGAATCATCACTATCAGTAAATCAGATAATGCGATCCCTCTGCCACCTCTCAGCTAAGACCCCTTCAATAAGCCCTTGGATAGAGCCCATCCAAAGTAGTGCCACAAAACTGGCAGTGTGCAAGAAGTCCCAATAGGGACCAGCACCACTCCTAAGTGACACCTGCTGGTGGGAGAGGAGGAGACAATCACACACACCAGTCCCACTGAGGACCCAGTAGTGAGTTGGGGGCAGACATCTGATCTGATTGCAGGCCCCACCTGTCAATGAAAGCTTCTCAGAGGACAACACAGAGAAAGACCCTGCAGTTCAGTGGTACTACATCTCTGTTAAACAACTGTTCTGATTCAACTCAAGCTCATGGTGGCCCCAGACTGGTCCGCTAGCAACCAGGGACCATGCCCTGCCCACAACATGTAAAGAGAGCCATTGCAGATGTCTGAACTGAAGGAAAAAGCTCAGCCACAGTAGCAGGATGCAGGAAGCACATAAGGAGATACCCCAGAAGTGCCAGTTCCTGATGAACAAGGGGCGTTATACTTTAAGATGCTAAAGGACCTCTTCTTAATAAACCACTACTTTCAAGAGCAGGAGATGTAACTGCCTTTCCTAACACATAGAAAAAGACACAGAGAGTTAGGCAAAAGAAGGAGACAAAAGAATATGTCCCAGATGAAAGAATAAGACAAATCACAGCAAAAGAGCCAAACAAAATGGAGATACATATGTCTCAGAGAGAATTTAAAATAAAGGTCATAAAAGATACTCACTGGACATAAGGATGAAAGACCTCAGTGAGACCCTTAACAAAGAAATAGAAAACATAAAAAAGAACCAATCAGAGATGAAGTACTCAATAACTGAAATTCAAACACCAGATGGAATAAATAGGCTGGAGGAAGAAGAGGAACAGACCAGTGACATGAGGACAGAGTAATGGAAAGCAATCAAGATGAACAGAAGAGAGTAGAAAAAATTAAAAATGAAAATAAATTAAGAGAATTCAGTGACAGCATCAAGAATAATAATGTTTGCATTTTAGGGATCCCAAAAGGAGAAGAGAGAGAAAAGGGGCAGAACATTTATTTAAAGAAATTATAGTTGAAAACTCCCTGAATCTGAAGAAGGAAACCAAAATCCAGATGCAGCAGGCACAGAGAGCCCCCAATAAAAGTGATTCAAAGAGGTTCACATTAAGACACATAGTAATTAACATGGCAAAAAGTAGTGATAAAGAGAAAATATTAAAAGCAGCAAAAGAAAACAGTTACACACAAGGGAAACCCCTTAAGGCTATTAGATGATTTTTCAGCAGAAACACTGCAGACCAGAGAGAGTGGCATGATATATTCAAATTACTGAAAGAAAAAACCTGCAACAAATATACTCTATCCAGTATGGCTATCATTCAAAATAGAAGGGGATATAAGGAGTTTCCCAGACAAACAAACATTAAAGAAACTCATCATCACTAAAGCAGCCTTAATGAAATGCTAAAGGAGACTTCATGAGAGGAAAGGAAAGACCATAAGTAGGAATAAGAAAAGTAGGAAGCACAAAATCAGTAAAATTGGGTAGATCTATAAAAATAATTTAAGAGATATGCAAATAAAAGGATGTAAAGTATGGCACCATACACCTGAAATGTGGAGAGGAGAGGAGAGGAGTAAAGACTCAATTCAAACATAAGTGATCATCAACTTAACATAAACTGCTGTATGCATAACATGTTATATATAAATCTAACAAATTAATCTAGGAATAGATAAATAAAAAATAAAGAGAAAAGAATCCAAATTAGCACTAAAGAAAGCCAGCACACTGAGAGAGAAGAGGGCAAGAAAGGAAAGGAACAGAGAAGTAATAAGTAACAAACTGACAGTAAGTACATACATATCAATAATTACTTTGAATATAAATGGACTAAATGCTCCAATCAAACATATAGGTGACAGAATAGATTAAAAAGCAAAACCCATCTCAATGTTCCCTATAAGAGACTCATTTCAGACCTATACACATGCAGATTGAAAGTGAAGAGACAGAGAAAGCATTTGTCATGCCATGCAAATGGAAGCAAAAAGAAAGCTCGAATAGCAATACTTATATCACACAAAATAAACTATGAACAGTATTTTTTTGAAGATTTTATTTATTTATTCATGAGAGGCACAGAGAGAAGCAGAGACACAGGCAGAGGGAGAAGCAGTCTCCCTGTGGGGATCCTGATGCCGGACTCAATCCCAGACCCCAGGATCACAACCCAAGCCAAAGGCAGATGCTCAACCACTTGGCCACCTAGGTGCTCGAAACAAAGTCTTTAACAAGAGAAAAGAAGGACACTATAATCATAAAGGGAACAATCCGAGAAGAAGAATTTTATTTATTTATGCACCCAACGTGAGTGTACCCAAATGTATAAATCAACCATTAACAAACATAAAGGAAGTAATTGATAGTAATATAATAATAGTAAGGCACTAACACCCCACATACCAATGAATAGATCATCCAAACAGAAAATCAACAAGGAAACAGTGGCTTTGAATGACACATTGGACCAGATGGATATAATGGATATATTCAGAACACTTCATCTTAAAACACCAGATTATACATTCTTTTCAAGTGTACATGGAACATGCTCCAGAATAGATCATATATTAGGCCACAAAACAAATTTCAACAATCAGAAAGATTGAAGCTATATCATGCACCTTTTCCAACCACACCACTATGAAACTAGAAATCAATCCCCAGAAAAGATCTGGGAAAAACACAAATACATGGAAGTTAAATAATATGCTACTAAAGAATGAATTGGTCAACCAGGAAATCAAGGGAGAAATAAAAAATTACATGAAAACAAAGGAAAATGACAACACAATGGTCCAAAATCTTTGGAATGCAGCAAAAGCTGCTTTAAGAGGGAAGTTTATAGCAATACAGGCCTAGATCAAGAAGCAAGAAAAATCTCAAATACAACCTAACAGTACCAGAAAAAAGAAACCAGAAAAAGAAGTACCAACAAAATCCCAGTACAGTGGAAGGAAAAAAGTAATACAGACTAGAGCAGAAATAAACAGAAACAAAGAACAAATCAATGAAACCAGGAGCTGATTTTTTGAAAAAATGGACAAAATTGATAAACCTTACCCATATTCCTCAAAATAAAAGGGGGGGGAGAGAACTCAAATAACAAAATCAGAAATAAAAGAGGAGAAATAACGACTGACATTACAGAGATACAAGGAGTTATAAGAGAATACTATGAGGGGGATCCCTGGGTGGCTCAGCGGTTTGGTGCCTGCCTTTGGCCCAGGGCACGATCCTGGAGCCCCGGGATCGAGTCCCGCATCAGGCTCCCGGCATGGAGCCTGCTTCTCCCTCTGCCTGTGTCTCTGCCTCTCTCTCTCTCTCTCTCTCTCTCTCTCTCTATGTCATGTCTATCATAAATAAATAAAAATAAATCTTTAAAATAAAAAAAAGAAAGAGAATACTATGAGAAATCATATGCCAATAAACTGAACAATCTAGAAAAAAATGGGTAAATTCCTAAAAACATATAACCTTCAAATCTGAATCAAGAAGAGCTAGAGAATTTGACCAGACCAATGATCAGCAATGAAATTGAATTAGTAATAAAAAAACTCAAAAAACCAAAAATCCAGAACCAAATGACTTCATAGGTAAATTCTACTAAACATTGAAAGAAGATTTAATAATTATTCTTCTCAAGGTATTAAAAAAATAGAAGAGGAAGGAGATATTCCAAATTCATTTTAAGCAACCATCATTATCCTGGTACCAAAATTAGATAAAGACACTACCAAAAAATAAAACTACATAGATACAAAAATCCTCAACACATTATTAGCAAACCTAACAATACATTAAAAAAAAAAAATCATTTGCCACAATCAAGTGGGATTTACTCCTGGAATGCAAGGGTGGTTCAATATTCACAAATCAATCAGTGTAATACATCACATCAATAAGAGAAAGGATAAAAACATATGATCATTTCAGTAGATGTGGAAAAAACATTTGACAAAGTACAACATCCATTCGTGACAAAAGAACTCAACAAAGCAGGTTTATAGGGACCTCAACATAATAAAGGCCATATATGGCCTCAACATAATAAAAGCCATTATGAAAAATCTACTGCTATCATCATTCTCAAAGGCAAAAAACTGAGAGCTTTCTCCCTAAGGTCAGGAATAAGACAAGGATGTCCACTCTCACCACTTTCATTTAACATAGTACTGGAAGTCCTACTCACAGATATAAGACAAGAAAAGGAAATTAAAAACACCCAAACTGGTAAGGAAGAAGTAAAACTTTCAGTATTTGCAGATGATAGGATATTATATATAGAAAATCCTAAAGACTCCACCAAAAAACTGCTGGAACTGATAAGTGAATTCAGTAAGAGTGTAGGATACAAAATCAATATACAGAAATGTGTCACATTTTTAAATAATAATAATAATAATAATAAAGCAGAAAGAGAAATTAAGAAAATAATCCCATTTACAATTGCACCAAAAGTAATATGATACCTGGGAACAAACCTAACCAAAGAAGTTATGCATTTTTAAATTTTATTTAGTCTCATATTTCTTATGCTTAAGTTCTTCATGACACTGCATTGGGGAATTTACTCAATAAACAGAGAAAATCAGTAAAATTGAGCATATATTTAAGAATTCTATTTTTTTTAATACTTACAAAGCTACATGTAATCTGGCTCTTTTTTTTTAAATTTATTTTTTATTGGTGTTCAATTTACCAACATACAGAATAACCCCCAGTGCCCATCACCCATTCACTCCCACCCCCTGCCCTCCTCCCCTTCTACCACCCCTAGTTCGTTTCCCAGAGTTAGCAGTCTTTACGTTCTGTCTCCCTTTCTGATATTTCCCACACATTTCTTCTCCCTTCCCTTATATTTCCTTTCACTATTATTTATATTCCCCAAATGAATGAGAACATATAATGTTTGTCCTTCTCCGATTGACTTACTTCACTCAGCATGATACCCTCCAGTTCCATCCAGGTTGAAGCAAATGGTGGGTATTTGTCATTTCTAATGGCTGAGGAATATTCCATTGTATACATAGACCACATCTTCTTTATCCATTCATCTTTCGATGGACACAGAGGCTCCTTCCACAGTTTGGCTATTGTGGCCATTGCTGCTATAAACATCGGGGTGCAGGTGTCCCTGCGTTTCTCTGCATCTGTATCTTTGGGGTAAATCCCCAAGAGTGCAATTGCTGGGTCGTAGGGCAGGTCTATTTTTAACTCTTTGAGGAACCTCCACACAGTTTTCCAGAGTGGCTGCACCAGTTCACATTCCCACCAACAGTGTAAGAGGGTTCCCTTTTCTCCGCATCCTCTCCAACATTTGTGGTTTCCTGCCTTGTTAATGTTCCCCATTCTCACTGGGGGGAGGTGGTATCTCATTGTGGTTTTGATTTGTATTTCCCTGATGGCAAGTGATGCAGAGCATTTTCTCATGTGCATGTTGGACATGTCTATGTCTTCCTATGTGAGATTTCTCTTCATGTCTTTTGCCCATTTCATGATTGGATTGTTTGTTTCTTTGGTGTTGAGTTTAATAAGTTCTTTACAGATCTTGGAAACTAGCCCTTTATCTGATATGTCATTTGCAAATATCTTCTCCCATTCTGTAGGTTGTCTTTGAGTTTTGTTGACTGTATCCTTTGCTGTGCAAAAGCTTCTTATCTTGATGAAGTCCCAATAGTTCATTTTTGCTTTTGTTTCTTTTGCCTTCGTGGATGTATCTTGCAAGAAGTTACTGTGGCTGAGTTCAAAAAGGGTTGCCTGTATTCTTCTCTAGGATTTTGATGGAATTTTGTCTCACATTTAGATCTTTCATCCATTTTGAGTTTATCTTTGTGTATGGTGAAAGAGAGTGGTCTAGTTTCATTCTTCTGCATGTGGATGTCCAATTTTCCCAGCACCATTTATGGAAGAGACTGTCTTTCTTCCAATGGATAGTCTTTCCTCCTTTATCGAATCATCCCCTGCATATTCTCAGACCATAATGCCTTGAAATTAGAACTAAATCACAACAAGAAGTTTGGAAGGACCTCAAACACGTGGAGGTTAAGGAGCATCCTGCTGAAAGATGAAAGGGTCAACCAGGAAATTAAGAGAGAATTAAAAAGATTCATGGAAACTAATGAGAATGAAGATACAACTGTTCAAAATCTTTGGAATGCAGCAAAAGCAGTCCTAAGGGGGAAATACATTGCAATACAAGCATCCATTCAAAACTGGAAAGAACTCAAATACAAAAGCTAACCTTACACATAAAGGAGCTAGAGAAAAAAACAGCAGATAGATCCTACACCCAGGAGAAGATGAGAGTTAATAAAGATTCGAGCAGAACTCAACGAAATCGAGACCAGAAGAACCGTGGAACAGATCAACAGAACCAGGAGTTGGTTCTTTGAAAGAATTAATAAGATAGATAAACCATTAGCCAGTCTTATTAAAAAGAAGAGAGAGAAGACTCAAATTAATAAAATCATGAATGAGAAAGGAGAGATCACTACCAACACCAAGGAAATACAAACGATTTTAAAAACATATTATGAACAGCTATACGCCAATACATTAGGCAATCTAGAAGAAATGGACGCATCCCTGGAAAGCCACAAACTATCAAAACTGGAACAGGAAGAAATAGAAAACCTGAACAGGCCAATAACCAGGGAGGAAATTGAAGCAGTCATCAAAAACCTCCCAAGACACAAGAGTCCAGGGCCAGATGGCTTCCCAGGGGAATTCTATCAAACGTTTAAAGAAGAAATCGTACCTATTCTCCTAAAGCTGTTTGGAAAGATAGAAAGAGATGGAGTACTTCCAAATTCGTTCTATGAGGCCAGCATCACCTTAATTCCAAAACCAGACAAAGACCCCACCAAAAAGGAGAATTACAGACCAATATCCCTGATGAACATGGATGCACAAATTCTCAACAAGATACTAGCCAATAGGATCCAACAGCACATTAAGAAAATTATTCACCATGACCAAGTAGGATTTATCCCCGGAACACAAGGCTGGTTCAACACTCCTAAAACAATCAATGTGATTCATCATATCAGCAAGAGAAAAACCAAGAACCATATGATCCTCTCATTAGATGCAGAGAAAGCATTTGACAAAATACAGCATCCATTTCTGATCAAAACTCTTCAGAGTGTAGGGATAGAGGGAACATTCCTCAACATCTTAAAAGCCATCTATGAAAAGCCCACAGCAAATATCATTCTCAATGGGGAAGCACTGGGAGCCTTTCCCCTAAGATCAGGAACAAGACAGGGATGTCCACTCTCACCACTACTATTCAACATAGTACTGGAAGTCCTAGCCTCAGCAATCAGACAACAAAAAGACATTAAAGGCATTCAAATTGGCAAAGAAGAAGTCAAACTCTCCCTCTTCGCCGATGACATGATACTCTACATAGAAAACCCAAAAGTCTCCACCCCAAGATTGCTAGAACTCATACAGCAATTTGGTAGCGTGGCAGGATACAAATCAATGTCCAGAAGTCAGTGGCATTTCTATACACTAACAATGAGACTGAAGAAAGAGAAATTAAGGAGTCAATCCCATTTACAATTGCACCCAAAAGCATAAGATACCTAGGAATACACCTAACCAAAGATGTAAAGGATCTATACCCTAAAAACTATAGAACACTTCTGAAAGTAATTGAGGAAGACACAAAGAGATGGAAAAATATTCCATGCTCATGGATTGGCAGAATTAATATTGTGAAAATGTCAATGTTACCCAGGGCAATATACACGTTTAATGCAATCCCTATCAAAATACCATGGACTTTCTTCAGAGAGTTAGAACAAATTATTTTAAGATTTGTGTGGAATCAGAAAAGACCCCGAATAGCCAGGGGAATTTTAAAAAAGAGAACCATATCTGGGGGCATCACAATGCCAGATTTCAGGTTGTACTACAAAGCTGTGGTCATCAAGACAGTGTGGTACTGGCACAAAAACAGACACATAGATCAATGGAACAGAATAGAGAACCCAGAAGTGGACCCTGAACTTTATGGTCAACTAATATTTAAGAATTCTAAAAAAAAAAAAAAATTCCTTAGAGGTCAATTCTTGACTTTTCAAAATAAAAAAAAAATTGCCATCTGGCTTTTTCTAAGTTATAATTTTAGTTTAGTGGAGGATACCACTTTCTAGCTATGATGGAGATTCATGTTTAACATGTTAACATGTTTAAGAGTATGGATATTCAAGATACAGAGTCTCAGAGAATAGGAATATACAATTCAGGATCAAATGGAAATTCTAAAATTAAATAATACATTAACTGCACTTAATCAATAGATAATACTAACCACATACTGAAAGAAGAAAAAGATTCATGAGCCTGATAATGGGGTAATGTTAAAAATGTCCAGTAAGAAGCACAGAGAACAAATGAAGATGTGGCATACAGATAAGGGTATAGGAGGCAAATATGTGGAATTGGAAGCCCAAACAGAAAGGAGAGGATGTAGCATAATCTAGATTTGAAGAGAAACAACTAAATGTCTCTAAAACCAAATAAACGTTAAGCTATGAAAACAACAAATGTTGAAAGCCATGAGTGAAGCAGATACATTAGGGTAAAAATCTGGAAAAAAAAAAACCAACAGAAAAATATTAAAAGTGATTAGGGAAAAGAGATGGAATGCATTCACAAAGAGTGACTTCCCAAGAGTCCAGAGAAAAATGGAAAGATAGCTGCAAAATGCTGAAAAAAATTCCCCCAAATAAACAAATACCTATCTAGACTTCTTTAGTAGAGAAAGTATCCCTTAAAGTGAAGGCTATATAAACTCATTTACAAGTTAAAAAGGAAAGATTGAGAGAATTTGTTCCTAGGAGACCTTCACTAAAAGGAAAACTACAGGAATTTCTAAGCCAGAGGGACAATAATCCCTAAAGAAACAAGGAAAGACAGGGAGGAATGAGGAGGAATAGAGAGTGAAGGCATCACCAGATCTGAGTGAGTTATAACCCTACCAAGCAGTTATATATAAGGTCTTGTTTGGTTTAAATACATACGTATAATTAAACATAAGAAGAAGAAGCCAGGAAGTGGGTAGAGTTGAAGGTCTTACATTGTCTTAGAAGAGAATGAATTTGTTAGTTCTTACAACATGGCGATAAGTCAAGTTATCACAGAGAAACATTAAAAGAGCAAAAACAACAACAACAGCATAATTTACAAGCTAATTAGTACAGCCACCTTCAAAAACAAGTTGGTATTTTAAAAATGCTAGATATGGGGCATCTGGGTGGCTCAGTTGGTTAAGCATCTGCTTTGGTTCCCGTCATGATCTCGGGGTCCTGAGATCCAGCCTTACTTCCTGCTCCTGCTTAGTGGGGAGTCTGCTTCTCCCTCACCATTTGTCCCTCTCCCTGCTTGTGTTTGCTCTCTTCTGTCTCTGTATCAAACAAATAAAATCTTTAAAAAAATTAAAATATAATATAAAATACAAATATTACATACATCTACCATATGGTCCATCTCTTCCATTCCTACATATTTACTTAAGATAAATATTATTATGTTTTATATATTACAAATGTATATACTAATATTTATTATATATTAAAATATATAACTATATAAAGGCTTGTAAGTAATGTTCATAGTAACTTTCATTGTAATAGCCACAAACTGGAAGCAACTAATGTCCACTAAATGTGGACAAATGTCCACTAATAGGTGAATGGATGAACAGTGATATATTTACATAATAAATACTAAAAAAATGAAGTATTAATAAATGCATAATGTGAATGAATCTTAAAATAATTATGCTGAATAAAAGAAGGAAGACATAAAAGAATACCAATTAATCTGGTGGCTTTTATATAAAATTGGAAAAATTCATAGTTATTAATTAAGGGAATTAAGGTGGTCCTTATGAATGGGGAAGGAGTGGGAGCAATGGGTAGAAGGGAAGGACCAAAGAGATCTGAGGAAACTTTTAGAGATGATGGATATGTTCATTATCTTGAGTTCATGGGCATATACATATCTCAAACCTTTTGATATATGGGTGTCTGGGTGGCTCAGTCAGTTAAGCATTTATCTGCCTTTGGTTCAGGTCATGATCTTAGGGTCCTGGGATCAAGCCCCAATCTGTGCTCCCTCTGCTCCTACCCCCCACTGTGTGCTCTCTCTGTCTCATTCACTCTCTCTCTCAAGTAAATAAAATCTTTTTTTAAAAAAGGAATGCTCTTAAAAATAATCATTACCTAGATGAGAAAACCTTTACACAGAAAAGAAATACCAATTATCAAGAGACATTATAAAAGGTCTAAGGAATGATGTGATACACAACCAATAGGAAGAACCAATTTTTTATGATGTCAGTTCTCTCCACATCAGTCTAGAGATTCAACACATTACCATGAAAAACTTCAGCTGCAGTTTTTGAAAATTTACAATCTGTTGTAAAAATTTCATATTAAATAAAAGCACCAGCAATGACCAGACAATCTAGAAAAATAATCACAAAGTTGAAAGACTTAGACAACCATATATTAAGACATAGCTCTAGTTAAAGTTAATAGTGCAGGAATAGAAAATTCAAAACCAGTGTACAGAATAGAGGATCCGCATATCACTTGATTTAAATAAAGGTGACTCTTTAGTCAACTGGAAAATGATGGTCTTTTCAATAAATTGCTTTAACCAGGTGGATGTCCATTTAGTTTTAAAAAAATCATTTTTCACACCCTTAACAAAATAATTTCAGATGATTCATTGATATACATGTGAAATTTAAGATACTAATATTTCTAGAACAAAATACCTAAGAATATGTACATGACCTTGGAGGAGGAGTCATTTCTTGAACAGGGAAAGAGTTTTAACCATAAAGCTAAAGACTGGTAAATTGCAATACATAAAAGAATGGACTTCTGTTCACCAAAAGACATCAAGAGAAAGAGGAAAGGTACAAAGAGTGAAAGATGTTCATAAATCATAGATCTAACAAAAGCCTTACATGCTGAATAAAAAAAAGAACCCCTATCAGTAAATAAATAAATAAATATCCTATAGAAAATGAAAAAAAGTAGAATAGGTCCTCATACAAGAGGATAAACAAATGAGAATAAATATATTATTTCTCTGTTGTATTAGTTATCAGGAAATTGCAACTTAACACAGTAAGGTACTACTGCATACACATAATGTATTAAACATTCAAACCTCATTGTTGATACTCTATATCCTCAACATAGCATTGAAAACTTTGACATCCAAATTCATCTCCACTCTTTGCTGTAACTTTTGAATATGGCTTTTAATTGTGTTCTGTGTCAAAACTGTATAAAAAGTTACAGTTTTATTATCTGGAAGAATATCGGAAATTGACAATGGAAGAATTATTATAATTCAGGTCTTTGTGAATCATGTCATATGGTTGTGAACAGAAATATGGCAGGGCATAAATAATCATTTGCCCTCAATTGCACTAAAGTTGACATGGGCAATATATGCATCCCTTGCCTCCATTTGTCTAGCTCGCCCATTAATACCATGTCTCCCATAGCTAAGGAGGAAAACTGTAGATTGGATTTCCTGCTGTCAAAGCTTTAATAGTGACTTTTATTTTCAGAGCAGCTACAAAGATTTCCATTCTCTAACTAGGAGACATCACTGGAAGTTTCTAAGAGGAAATAATATGATCTGGTATAGATTTTAAGGAGAATACTCTGTGTTTTGAGGAAAAGGTTAAGGAGCAGAAGGGTAGATCAGTTAGGAGGGTGCTCTACTAGTTGAGACAAGAAATGTTAATGCTCACCCAGGAGTGGTAGCTGAGAGACAGATGTGCCATTGACATATTTTAGATATATGTTCATGGAGGAACTAAATGCAATTGCAGATGGATTGGATATAGGTTGGGAAGGAAAGAAAACATCTGTAGATGAGAAGAGAAGTATGAATTGGCAACACAAATGTGAAAGCTGCCATATGGTATAGTATAGTGTGTCTGAACCCTGACTGCCATTAGAATGGAGAAACAGACAAACAAGAACAACAGAGAACAAAATGAAAAAGCAATGTCTCCTCCCTCAACACACACACACACACACACACACCACACACACACACACACACACACACACACACAGATTCCTAGAACCCTTCCCTGAACATTTGGATTGAATTGTCATGAGGTAGAGAGGCTCAGTCATGGGTATTTTGTAAAGTCCCAGGTAATTGCAATGTAGAGTCAGTATTCAGAGCTACTGATATGCATGGCAAAGAAGGCCATAGCAATGGAAGGCATCATCAAGAGAGAAATTAGTGTTAGAGAGGAAAGAGCATCAAAGGGGCATCTAGCAGAGCATCAGCACTTAGATACATACTGGTTACAGGAACAGAAGACAAGAATAAACAAAAACCCAAGGTGGAATACTCTGAAATTAAGGTATCATGGAAACCAAAAGGACCAGGAATGGGGTAGGAGGAGGGTAATGTTTCAAGAGAAAGAATCAGCAAGCAACTGAATGCTGCTGAAAAATGACAGAGACAGTCTATATGTAACAATTAGCAAAGATAGAGGCAGGAGACGCTTTGACAAGACATTTCTTGTTAAAGATTTATTCATTTGAGAGAGAGAGAGAGAGTGGGGGAAGGGGCAAAAGGAAAGGGAGGGAGAGAATCTCAAGCAGACTCCCTGCTGGGTGAAGAGCGCACATGGGGCTTGATCTCACAACCCTGAGAGCATGACCTGAGCTGAAATCAAGAGTCGAACATATAACTGACTGGGCCACCCAGGCGCCCCAAGAATGTGGCGTGTGTACATAGAAGTTACAGGCAGATTGGCATGGATCTAGGTAAGAAAGTGAGATTGATTCAGCAGAGAACTCTCTCAAAGTGTTTTGTAAGAAGGGAGGCAGGTGGGTATAAGGGAGAGGATGTGAAAGCAAGTAAGGGTTTATACCTGGCCTTGCTGAAATGTGGAAAGCATTAGAACATGAATCTAGGCTTATGTGAATGATCCATGGTCAAAGAGATTGATGATGTAGAGAGAGATGATGAGAGATGAGAGATGAGAGATGATGTGAAAGTAGATGGGATAAAGAGGTCAGGTTGAGTCTGGCCTTTCAAAGAAATGGAGAAGAGGATGAGGGGGTGTGCAGGTAGGTTTGGATGCAATGGTGGGAAGATGAGGGAGTTCAGATCAGGTAGTTCTCTTACCTCATTGAATATGATGTGACATTTTCAGTGGATTGTGAGAGTTGTAGGAGGGTTGTGAGAGATTTTTGGGAAAGGAGGCATAAAATTAATATTTCTGGGGTATCTATATCTATAACAAGACTGCCATGTGGTATTGTGCTCTTAAACTTATTATCATAAATTTAAAGTAAAAATAGCGTGTGTGTGTGTGTGTGTGTGTGTGTGTGTGTGTGTGTGTTTTCTAGTAATGTTCAGAGTTTCTGGAGAAAAGAGAGAAAACATGGTGTATTTTTTCTGGATTTCTTCTTTTTAAAAGTATTTAATTTATCTGAGAGAAAAAGAGAGAGAGAGAATGCTCACATGAGTTGGGGGGACAGGCAAAGGAGAGGGAGAAGCAGACTCCCCACTGAGCGGAGAGCTCAATGGGAGTCACAATTACTAATAATTGAGATATTATATTTATAAACCCCACTACTCTCTCATTCACATTGCCACCTTTACCAGTCTAAATTATATAAAGCATTATTATTGTAATTCCTCTCTGGGAAATAATGACTTCTACTTTCTTGCTCTTCTTTCATCTATCATACTTACCCTTAAAATCCTTATGGATAGGGATGCCTGGATGGCTCAGTGGTTGAGTGTCTGCCTTTGGCTCAGGTTGCGATCCCAGGATCCTGGAATCGAGTCTCACCTCTGGCTTCCTAGAGGGAACCTGCTTCTCTCTCTGCCTATGTCTCTGCCTCTCTCGGTGTCTCTTATGAATAAATAAAAAAAAATCTTAAAAAAATCCTTATGGATAATCACTCCCTGCCACCATAGACTCAGGCTTTTGATTCAGTGATTCCCTTTTTTACACACAACTTGTTCTATACTTCATCTATCTACTCTCAAGATATTGTCCACTTGATATTTCCTTCATGGAAACAGAGGCATTAAAATCTTTATTTCAAAGAATACACATTTCTCACACAAATATGCCCCAAGACTTTTTGATAAAGGAGGAAGTGTACATCTCCAGGCAAAAAAGGAATAGCCACAACTTAAGCCTCATTTCTTATAAAAAAAAAAAAAACACTCAAGGGGCGAGGGGCGCCTGGGTGACTCAGTTGGTTAAGCATCTGCCTTTGGCTCATGTTATGATCCCAGGGTCCTGGGATCAAGCCCCAAATTGGTCTATCTGCTGAGGAGGGATCCTACTTCTTCTCCCTCTTCCAATCCCCCCAATTTGTGCTCTCTGGCTCTATCTCTCTGTCAAATAAATAAATAAAATCTTTAAAATAACAAAACAAAAACATTCAAAATACATCACAGACTTAAATGTAAATGTAAAACTATAAAACTTTTAGAAGAAAATATAGGATGTTGGACTAGGAGTTCTTACTACTGACAACAAAATTAAAATTCATGAAATTCATAAAATTGATGGATTGAACCTCATCAACATTAAAAACTTGTGCTCTGCTAGAAACATTGTTAAAGCGATGAAAAGCTATAGAGTGGTAGAAAATGTTGGCAAATCACGTATCTGACCAAGGATTAGTATCTAGGACATATAAAGACCTCTCAAACTCAACAGCAAAATTAAAAAAAAAAATAGAACATGAACAAAAGACACTGATAATACTGACAAGAGCTGAATAAGTAGTGACCAGGAGATCAATAGATGGTAACAGTGAGGAGGGGTGATATCCTATCTGAAGGATGTGAATTTCAAAGGGCTAATCCGGTTTGCTAAAGAGAAGAGGAGCCATGGCTGAAAAATAGCTGTGCAGAATTTCAGGGAAAAAAATTCCACTTGAAATTGTCTCAAGGATTAGTTAAGTGTCATTCAAGGCAAGAACACTTAAAGGGCACTTCTAAGCAAAGACTAAGGATGGAATAGTTTGCTCATCAGAAAGAGAAGTTTCTGAAGAAGGGAAGTATTGCTAACAGGAGAGAGTGGGAGACCATGTCAGAGTTGGAGGCAGAGGTCTGGCATTGAGAGCCTGGGTGGTAACAGATCATAACAGAGAGAAGCTAGATTTCCAGGAGGGCCTGAGGGAAAGTTTTGTGGGGTATCACAAGCCATCTCTGAGATGTTCTGTTCTCAATATGGTCTAAAGTGACCTACTCCCACCCCCTTGTCAAGCACAACTGTCTGTTGTCCGTACCCCATATCTTGGTAAAGGGTGCCATCTTGCATGCTGTTGCTCAAGCCATGAATCCAGAGTCATACCAGAATAGATGTCCCTCATACACACATCTAGTTTTGCCCATCCCACTTCCAAAATATTTCTAAAACTCATTTAATTCTCCGTGTTCTGGCTGCTTGCAACTGAATTCAAATCATCATTTCTCCACCAGATCACACTCAATTAGCCTTTTGCTTTCTACAAATCCATTATTATTCACATTTCAGCCAATGTAATATCTTACAAGTTAAAATTTGATCATTTCGTTCTCTTGGTTAAAGCTATGCAATTGCTTCCTCTTGTCCTTAGGATATAACCTAAAATCTTTAAGTGGCTAACAAGGCAATGCATCAGGTCATTTTGCAGAATCGTCATCTTAACCCATCCTCCCTTCCATAATCTCTGCTCCAGCTGCACTGGCCTTCTCTTATTTCCTCAAATTGCCATGTGTATTGTACTTAAACTTTCCATATGCACTCTTTTTATTCTTGGAACATATTCTCTGCTCCTCTTTAGTGAAGTTACCAGATTTAGGAAAAATATACAGGATATTCTATTGAATTTGCATTTCAGATAAATAGCAAATCATTTTTTTTTTTTTTTTAGTGTAAGCCTATCCCAAGTTATATCTGGGTGGCTTGCATTTTATTTGGCAACTCTATTTCTTAGTCTATCCAATCCCTCACTTTTCAAATTCCAGCTTAAATATTACCTCCTCCCTAGTCTTTTCAGACTAATTTAGGTTTCACTTCTTACACATTCTCATAAAATGCAGCATGGATATTTATTTAATATCTGTCTTCCTCATTAGATCACAGGCTCCATGATTTAAAAATAATGTTCAAAACTAACTAACTAACTAACTAAAAATGTTTGTCCTGGGGTGCCCGGGTGGCTGTTTTTAAACATCTGACTTCAGCATAGGCCATGATCTCAGAGTCCTAGGATCAAGCCCTGTTCCCTCCACACTCAGCAGGGAGTCTTCTTGTCCCTCTGCTCCTCCCCCAACTTGTGTTCTCTCTTTCTCATAAATAAATAAAATCGTTTTAAAAAAATGATGTTTGTCCTGATAACTATCTAGCACAACATTGACACATGATGGGAACTCAATATTTTGGAATGAACACTTAGCAAATAATAATGGAACATGGAGCAGCATGGAGTATTACAAGTGCAATAGGCAATCAGCTAATCCTGTGCTTACATTCCACGTTAATAAACATCAACTGAGTTATCTTGGGTAAATCTATGTTTGCTCAACAGAAAATTGGAATGATAATATCCTAATTACAGGGCCATTGTGAGAATTAAATGTGAACGTACTTAATAAATGTTCAAACACACGTATTGCTTTCTTCCTTCTCAAATTTAAAAAACTTTGAGACAGTCTCATCCTCCTTCACCTTTTGTAAGTTATTCAAAAGTCTCCTCTATTGCACATCCCTTCACCCTGCAGGAACCTGTGCCTCTCACTCTGTGGACTCCCGGGGACTCTTGCAAATCACAAATATTTTCTCTGCCACAAGTCAGCTGTGGTTAACACATGTGAGGAAGTGAGGATTTGGCCCTTTGGGGTCTACATACATGAAATTGCTTTGTTTTTTTTTTGGTTTCACTTTATCTTTAGTCACTTTTCACGCCCAGTTACACGAGGCACTGTAGTAGAGCTACAGCTTTTTCAAACCCTCCTCCAGCCCATTAGATGAAATCCACTCCACTCTGCAATCTTGAAATTCCCTCCTTGTCCCAGGTTATAAGCAACTGGTGCTGGAGTCCTGTCTGGAGGTCCTTCTCCTCCACTCAGGTCTCCCATGAGTCCAGGGTACAGTATTATGAGGGGCAGATGGAATGAAATGGAATTTGTTGTGTCCTGCTTCCTTGTCAATATTCTGTGCCTCCTGGGGGAGTGATAGACTTCAAGAATTTGTTGTTTCTGTTTTTATTTGTCCAAAGAGTAGTCACAGAGGAAAAGAACACAGCACTTGAATCCTTAATTTAACAAAGACGAGTTCCTCACGACTGTCTTGGCACACTCTCTCTTCATTTTCTATTCTGTTCTTTCCCCTTCTCCCTTCCTTGTTTGCATTCTTATTTCCACTATTTAATCCTCCTTCCTTTCTTATCTCCCTCTCACTTTTCTGCATTCCATCATCTTCCTCTTTCCCTTTTTTTCTATATCTTCCTTCCTGTTTTCTCCCTCCTTCCATATACAAGGAAATCGATGCCTTTATTTCAGACTTATAGTTGTATTTTTTAAATAAAATACCTAATGCAAAAATAGATATGTCTCTAGATCAATCAGAGATCTGGAGAGCTTCCTAGCCTAACACTCTGCTGAGCCCAGCCCTGAAGGTGACCACAGCCCCTTTCCTGCCAACTGCAACATAGCTTTTTACTCTGTGTCTGTGCTCATATAATCCATTAGCTGGAAGGCATGCCAAGAAATGTAGCTAAAGACTAAGCTAGGGGCACCTGGGTGATTCACTCGGTTAAGCATCTGCCTTTGGCTCAGGTCATGATCCCTGGGTTCTGGGATTGAGCACCCTAACGAGCTGCTCAGCAGGGAGTCTGCTCCTTCTGCTCCCTCTGCTGCTCCTCTTGCTTGTGTTCTGTCACTAGCTCTCTCTGTCAAATAAATAAAATCTTAAAGAAAAAAAAAACCCCAAAACCAAAGAAAGACTAAGCTAATTCAACCTAAAATGTGAGATTACAAAGTAGCACCATCAAACCTGAAAACTCTATTCAGCAATTCCCAGTCCTTTTCTCCCAAATCCTGGTTGAAAAATCATAGTGCACTGCCAAATGTGTGATATGATAAGCCAGGTGAAAAATGAACTTGTCTTCAATGAATACAGCCTGTGTGTGTATGCGTATACGTGTGTGTATGTGTGCATAAGTGAGTGTGTGCATTTCTGTGCCTGTATGCGTGCAACTATATGGCGAAATGATTATTATACTGCCTTTGGCTTTAAACTACTCCTGTATTTCCCCACTGTGACAGGTAGAGGCTGGTGCTTTATTAATTTACATCTAAAACCTTGCACAGCTGGGGATAACACATGCACTTCCTCCAACTGCCAAAGCAACCTAGAGAGATACACTAGTGAGGGCAGCAATTTTCCGAGGCTGTGATATCATCACTGAATGCCTAGTAATACTGCAAGGAGACGCCTGTATGGGAAATAGGCAACAACCTCTATATAAAATAGAATGATCCCAGTGATAACCAGGCAGATTAATAAATCACTTTTACAATAGAAACACAGGAACATGGGAAGGGAGGTCAGCATTTTGATGACCTCAAGATATGCTGAAAATGAGAAAAATGGCAAGTAATTTTGTAAACCCTTATCATGGAAATCAGATGTGACCAGAGAATGGTTCACGGTCTCAGATTGAGGCCATCTGATTTTGTCTCCCTTTATTGCAGCCTTCTCTTTAAACTTTCTTTTCCAAAAGCAGTGTTACTTGAGGAGGCATCTCCTTTCAATCATTTGTAGGGTTTTCAAGGCTAGTACCTTGTTTGGAATATGCAAATATAGGTATATTTTATACATACTATATTTAGGCAAGAAAGATGGACTTACCTTTCCCAATATCACATACTTGGAACATTCCCATAGCTTTAGAAAGTTTGCCATTAGAATATATTTTTTCCTCAGAAACTTAAAAAATTAAACCAAAGAAACTCCATTCCAGAAATTATTCCTACTTTGCAAGCTGCTCCCTTTTTATTAAAGTTCCTTTTAAGAAATAGAAAACACATTTAGGATTTTAAGCAAGAAGAAATAAGAAATCTAAAATAAAGAGGACTACTGTACAAAGAAGTGGCTGTTTACAAAATAGGAAGAAGGGCTGAAGGAAAGGACCTAAGCAGGACCCGTAGGGATGACTTCTAGAACAGTTCAGAATAGACATGATGAGGGAACAGAGAGCAGCAGGGAGTAGCAGGCAGCAGCATCTCTTTCTGCTCAAGGGACCTGTCCCCGTGCTTTACTAAAACCACCATTCGGCACCAAAGATCCCTCAAGAATTCTTTCTAGACCATGGGCTCCTGACCTCTCCCTACCAAACCTCACCAGGATTCCAAAACTACATCAGACTCATCCAGGAAAGCCACTTCTGAGGTTGTTACTGAAGCTAAGCCAGAATCTGGAGCCTACTCCCACAGCCTCTGAACAGCCCGGGAGCTAGAGAACTGATATCATAGCTGCCACCCCCGGACCAGACAGATAGGTAGAGAAGCCACATAACTTTGTCTATACACAGGAAGCTGGAGCAGTGCTGTTTAAGAAATATAATGAGAGGCACATTTCTCATTTTAAATTTTCTAGTAGCCTGATTTTTTAAAAGGTAAAATGAAAGAGCGAAATTAATTTTAACTTGTTTTATTTAACCAAAATTGAAGCACTTCAAAATATAATCTGTCATAAAAATTTATGGAATACGTTATTCCCTCTCTCTCGCTCACTTTTTTTTTTTCTTTTTTAAGAACTTCAAAACCCACTGTGTGTTTTTCAGTTACAGAACATCTTCATTTGGACTAGCTTCAATTTGAGTGCTCAGTAGCCACATGGGGCCACAGACTACTGAGCTATGCAGGGTTGGGTGAGGACGCTGCTCTACTGCTAGAGAGAAATCTTTGTTTCCCCCAAGTATTTCTAAGCAGAAGCAGACAAGATGTGAGGTTTCTGCCTCAATTTTGCCTTCCAAGTCTCCTGCCATGTAGGTGATTGGCAGATCTAATTTGCCTCCAGAACCCTTCCTTCAATGGAATCTGGAAAATGTGTTCTTCCTATTTGTTTTCATTTCTAAAGTCCTCAGTGAGAAGATTAGTGAAATGCAGGTTGAATAAACCCATCTATAGTATCCAACAGTTCTTTGCAAAAAGGGGAAGAACAATTCTATGGGAATCTATACGTGTTATTTCTATCATCTTCCAAATACTTTAGGATTTGTTACACCACTTCATTTTCCTTCCATTTTGGAGCTCCTGGTGTCATTAAACAAGATTTGTTTCATAAAATTTATTGTGTTTTTATAAGCAGGAACACAACGGTGTATCTCTATAATTGTTTCCTGTAACTTACTCTGTCCTAAAGTTACCCCCAACGTGCAGTTTTGGAGGTTTTGATCACAACTCAGAAGAGGAGCTTTTCTAGTTGTTTCTTAGGCTTCCTATACAAAAAGGCATCGACATGAAAAGTAAATCCATTCTTAAATGTTTAGATAGTTTACAGCATGTATACATTCTTGGAAATTGCATGAGTCTGACTGGGGAATTCAACCTGACTTTGTAGCCAGCATGACTCATTAAAATGCACAGGAGCAATGGAGAAACAAGAAAATAAGATGCAGGCTTCTCCTAAAGATTCATATTATAAGAATAGAGGAGCTCTTAGGGATTATTTATAACAAAAGTAATGAAATGTTAGTGAAGTTTAGGGCACATTTTCTGCAAAAAAATATAGTACTATAGTAAAGGAGTCTACAGTTCCATCTGCCCAAAATCCAATCGATGAGACATTACACCCTGCATCTTCACTCCCACACTCAGCACTTCAATTTATCACCTCTGTTCAGTGCAAGAATGAGCTAAGAGCTCGAAAACCTGGATAATTTGTTCTGTTTAGATGCTCAGAGTTTAATAAAAAATCTAGGCCTGTCTCCAAGTCATAAATAGTCACTTAAATCATCTGGCACTGTCTTGTACATTGTAGGTGTGCTGTGTACACATATTGGGTAAGTCCTCAAGTTCAAATACAATTTGTTAAAGTGAGCACATACTGGTTTTAAAAAACATTAAACTGATACCTAATGCCAAATGAATAACAAGACATTCGAAAAGAGCACATGCTAGGCTGGTGCTTTCAGGGAAGTTTTCATTAGCACCGCTTTTCTCCTATTAAGTTGACATCTCCAAAACTTCATCATGCTCCTTTATGGTCTTTGCAAAGTGTCCTTTTCCATAACTATAGATTCAATTAGCACTTTCAAGCAGGTAGACTCTAAATTCTATGTCCTTAACTTGACTTCTCTGTTAAAATTCTCTTTTACATTCCAGATTCATATTTCCACCTGATGGATGATAATCTCTAGACCATTTTCTGGCAGGCAAAAATGCTAAGTTCAAAATTATCCTTTTCCTTGTACCCAGGGCAATCCCTTCTGAGTTCACTATTTTTGTTTATTAACATCACGAGAAATACTTACCTTCCTGCCTAGGTTTCAACCTAGGCAGGAATAATCTTGAATAATCTTAATTTCTTTTTCCCTCTTCCTTTATGCTGAACCGACTAGTTTAACCCAGTAATTTATTTTCAAATATTGTATTCACATCTGTTTTTCTTTCCTTTATGAAAGTTATCGTTCTAATTCACACATTATAGTAATTTTTAAAGAAAATACTGTAACAATAGATTTTGTCCATCTAGTGTACAGTTCTGCAAATTCTAGCACGTGTATAGATTTGTGTAAAAATCATCATCAACATTCAGAACAGTTCCATCACTCCAAAAAAAAAACCCTTAATGCTACTTCTTAGAAATCACACCCTTGCCCTATTTCTAACCCCTAAGAACTATTTATCTGTTTTCTATTCAAAGTGTTGTTCTCTCTTTAAGATTTTATTTATTTATTTATTTATTTATTTATTTATTTATTTATTTATTTGAAACAGAATGAGAGAGAGAGAGACAGAGACACAGGCAGAGGGAGAAGCAGGCTCCATGCAGGGAGCCTGATGTGGGACTCGATCCTGGGTCTCCAGGATCATGCCCTGGGCTGAAGGCGGCGCTAAACCGCTGAGCCACCCAGGCTGCACAGTTGTCTTCTTTTGAATGCCATAAAAGAAATCCTACAATATACAATCCTTTGGAACTGGTTTCTTTCACTCGGGAGAATACCTTTGAGATCCATCCAAGTTGTAGCAAGTATCAGTAATTTCTTTCTTTTTAATGTTGAGTAGTATATCCATGAAACGATGTACTTCCATTTACTTCATCATCTCCCGTAATGCATGAACCTTTCATACTCTGCTATTCAAGGGCCATTACAATATGTTTTCCACTTGTAGCCATGGTTCCCTTGGCTCTCTTCCTTGTATGATTTCAATCAGAATGACTGTGTTCTGTTAAGTCATTATATTAACTACTTCCTTTTTCTTTTTATAAGGCTTCTTCCAGTGTTAAATAACTTGTCCCCTAATCTCCATCTTATTGAAATTTAACCCATTTGTCAAGACTATTTTCCAGGAATCTTTTTCTGTGTCTTTTGAAGTTTGTCTTTCTGAAGGCTTTATGTAGTTCTTTGATTGTTTGACACTTATGCTGTTTGGTAACCATGCTTGTCTTACAGATTGTACATGCATATAAGAGATGAATCATAAAGAAAACATGATGCCTGAGAGTAAATATTAGAAACCAAGATATAGTGGATCATTAGACATTAGCAAAATACCCTCAGTGAGAGCTTCCTAAGGGTTTTCATGAAGTGGAGTGAATGTAGATGCACTGTGTTTATTTAGCGTTCTGCAAACATTAACGTTTTTTGATGTCTCTTTTTTGAGAGATTTCTACTTGAAGATCCATTCAAATAACTTCTGACAGGATAAGTTTTCTCCTTTACTAATAAGATAGGTTGCATCCTTGGTATGAGTTTCAGTAATAGCCTCACTGGAAAAATGTCTAACTCATAGAATTTGAGTCCATTAAAATTTGATTTATATGTCTAATTACAGTATCTTTTCTTTTTTCTTTCTGTATTAGTTTGCTAGTACTGCTGTAACAAAATATCATTGACTAGGTGATTTAAACAGGAGAAATTTATTTTTTTTTATAGATCTGGAGGCTAGAAGACCAAGATCAAAGTGTCAGCAGATTTGCCTTCCTCTGAGGTCTCTCTCATTGGCTTGCAGAGAGCTAGCTACCTTCTTGCCATGTCCTCACATCCCTAGAGTCTTTCTGTGTGTTTATTCCTTTCTTATAAGGACATGTGTTAGATTGGATCAGAGTCCACCCTTAGGCCTCATTTTTAACTTAATTACCTCTTTAAACATCCTCTGTCCAAATACAGTCACATTGTGAGGCCCTGAGAGTTAGGACTTCAACATATGAATTAGACAAAGGGAGCATAATTCAGCTTATAACATTTGCTCACCAAGCAATTTCTTGAGAACTTGTCTTCCTATATAACTTACTTTTGGAGAAAAATAAATTGATCAGGTTCACTCAATTAGACAGACTTGGCAGATATATTTCTTATGACAAATTAATAAAATTGGCTTTCTAGAAAGTCTCTTGTGTGTTTTGGTTACATAAATCAGCATTTACTTGCCAATCAACTCTGGAACATCAATAAAATAAAATTTTTGAGTTGTTAGGGCAGATGCTAGACCCACAACTGTGGCAAATTCTGGAAGATAAATGCTTATTCTGGGAATCTGTTTTGGAAGGCAGCCCACCTTCTCTAGTTATGGTCCTTTGCATTGTCTCAAACTGTGTAAGTTTTTCACTTGAGAATTCTCATCTTAGTCCCCTAAGTCTGGAGATACTTGACCTTGAACAAGTTACTTTATTTCACTGATTATAAGATAAACATTTTTCACATTTTGTCACATTTCTAATTAGGGTGCATGAAAAAATAAGTGGTATTTCATGGTATGTTGACATTTTTCTTATTTATACATAAAATTAATGTGTAATGTAAAATTTATAGCATCTTAAGTTTGTTGACATAGGACACCTCTCCTTACCTCTCTAGCCTCCTTTTCAGAATGGGGAAAAGAAAAGTATCCACCTCCTTATATTCAGAGGATGAAATAAGTAATCCATTGCTTAGTACAAGTCTTGACATGTGATATGCACTCAGGAAATATTACCATTTTCATAATGCAAATTTTTGAGAAAATTTTGTTTTCTTATACAAGGCCTCATGTACAGAAAATGGCTAACAAATATTTATTTTACTGAAGAGGAATTAGGATTTGGGAGACTTATGACTTTTTCTTGACAGCAACCTATAAACACAGAGAAACAGTTTGTTTTTAAAAGTCCATTTCCCCTGATCTAGAATTTGTCAGCCAGAGAGGGGGAAAATAAGGATCAACACTTATGATTTTGATTAGGTGCTAAAAGACTAACATCGGATACCTACTTATTGCAGTGTCATGATAAGAATTTGTAGTCCAAAGAATATAAGAAAAGAGCAATAAAATATAAATTTGATGATAGTCTTTTGGTGCTCAGGGCAGATCCCCTTCAGGATACCTTGCTCTTGGAGGAAAGGAATTTGAATGGAGCTGAATTTGTAAAATATCTTTCACTAATGCTCTCGAATTCAGTTTTTAAGAGCTATTAAGGCTAGGAGGCAAATGGAAACTTTCTTCTGAAGATGACCACCATGGGATGTGAGCAGAGTGAGCACTGAATTCTTCATAGCTGGGAAGTTCAATATCTCTTTCTTTGAACTTCAAAAGTCACAAGAAGTTCCATGTTTAGGTGGATTGGGAGTGGGCTGGGAGGAAACAGAGATGCATAGCTGCTATTCCCATGGTGGCACAGAAACCAGGGTTATGCAGCAAAGGACACTCCCAAATTGGTGCAATAGGGTGAAAAAAATTTACTAGGTTTATAAATAATTAAGAAAAGTATTGGCAACATCTTCTTTACTTCTCTGTCTGAAGCTCAGATAAATTTAAAGTGAACTTTCCCATTTATTCATCTCTAAAGAAATAGAATTTTCTACATTTCCATATTTTCTTCTGTCATCAACATTTCTCTTTGGTGTTCATTAGCCTAAGTCTTAATGAAAAGCTAGAGTGTTTATTAATAATAAATTTCCAATGGGTTCTACTCATAACCATATATTTATGTTTTCTTCTTTAGCTTTTGACTTGAAGGAAATCATTCTTGATAAACTTTTATTTTTTATTTTATTTTTTAATTTTGGGTCATGATGACAAAGAGTGACAAGAAAACTTACATGACAAGAAACTTTTATCTTTGATTTGCTTACACATTCCTGTAGCCCAGAGTCCCTAATTGTCCTGATTCATTAATTCCCCCCAAACAAGTTGATTATTTAGAACTATTTGAACTCTTACTAAGGGTATAATGCCTGCTTATGCATAAAATAAGAAACCAGATATTTTGGGAAACAGTTTCTGGATTTAGAATATTGTAATATAATTTCATATTTGATCTGGTCCTAAAAATAAATGAATATAGTGGCTTTGCAAAGCAATATAAAATAACTTTTATTGTACTAGGAAAGTTGGCTACTGCTCTGAATACTAATAAAATTCTATGAGAATATCAGGATCAGGAGTTCAGGCTGCTTTAACAAATTACTATCAACTGGAGGCTTAAACAAACACTTATTTCTTAAAGTTCTAGAGGTTAGGAAGTCTAAGATAAAGGTACTGGCAGATCCAGTGTCTGGGGAGGGCCCACTTTCTGACGTGTGGACAACCTTCTCACTGTGTGCTCATACGGTATAGAGAGATGTCTGGTATTTCTTTATTTTCTTATAATTCCTAATCCCATCATGAGGGACCCACCTTCATGACCTCATCTAAATCTAATTATATTCTGAAGACCTCATCTCCAAAATGCCATCATATTGGGGATTAGGGTTTCAATATATAAATTTTGTGGGGACACAAGCATTCAGCCCATAACAGAGGGATCTCAAATGGTAGTTTGCATATGCTTAAGGAATATTTTTAAAAACTCTATGATAGTTATTATAAAATATCTGTCATCCTTCTCATGATTTCCTGGCCTCTCAAGGAAGAGAGAATTATAACTGACTGTAATGTTCCTAACTACATTCTACTCAGCAGTCTCACTTTTCTCTTGTGTCCCATTTTGTCTCATTGTCTCTTGGGCATTATTGTTAGCAAACACATAAATATACTCATTAATAGTGATGATGTGCTACAAAAGTGCAATGTCCTCCACAAAGAAAAGATAGGGACCCATGATCCCAAGGAGAATACAAGAATATTATTCTTGGACTTCCGGGGAAGATGGTGGAGGAGGAGGATCTAGGCTCACCTCCTTCCATGGATACAACTAGATAACACTTACATCAGTGCAAAGAACTCAGAAAACAACCAAAAGAATGGCAGAACAGACTTTCCACAGGTAAATGTAAACAAGAGGCTATACTGAAAAGGGTAGAAAGTACAGAGAGATGGTTAGGAACCAAACTGATCTACAGGACTATCCAGAACAGGGAGGGATGCTGCTGACACAGGGAGAGGAGAGGAGCACATCTCATGCCAGGCACCCCAAGTATATGGACCCTGCATGAGGAAGGCAAATTCCTCTAACATTTAGCTTTGAAAACTAGAGGGGCTGAATGTCAGGAATTCCTATAGGAAGTGAAGCTTAACACATAGAACCTCAAAAAAAAAAAAAAAAAATCAGCAGGCAAAGCTCTGGGAGAGCCTGAGGGTGATAGGAAACTGAGACTCTACCCTTAAAGAGACAGCATGACAAACAGCTCTGCTGAGATACAGAATAGAAGCAGCACTTTGTAAACGCCTGAGGTATACTGGAGGGAGATGTGTTTACTAATCTCAGAGCATGTACTGGAGGAACAGATCTTTGGAAGACTTCAACAACAACGAAAGAGCTTACGTGCACCATTTCCCATTCCCAGCACTTAGCCTCCATACACTGACAACACCTGGAATCAGCACAGCATGAGCATTCTCCACCCAGCTGGCTAACAGCATGCTTCCCCACTCCCATTTTTCTGAAGATATTTCTGCCATCTAGGCCTGAGCGGAGTTTTTCCAGGCAATTGCAGATCCCCTCCTGCAGGAAACCAGGAAAAACCTTGCTAACACCACACACTTCACTCCTGATAAAAAATTTAAAATAATGGTCATAAAAATATTCAGTGGACTTGAGAAAATATGGAGACCCTCAACAAAGAGATAGAAAGCATAAAAAGGAGCCAATCCGAGATGAAGAACTGAATAAGTAAAATTAAAAATATACTAGAGGGGATAAATCGTAGCCTAGAGGAAGCAGAAGTACAGTTCAGTGAACTGGAGGACAAAGCAATGGAAAGCATTCAACTTGAGAGAGGAAAAAATGAATAATAAAAGAAGAAAAAAGATTAAGAGAACTCAGTGACATCAAGTATAAAAACATTTGCATTATAGGGATCTCAGAAGAAGAAGAAGAGAGAAAAAGAATCAGAAAATTTGTTTGAAGAATTGATAGCTCACAACTTCATAAATCTGGAGAAGGCAACAAAAAAAAATAAAGAGCCAGGTGGCACAGAGCCCCCGCCCCCCCAAATCAACCCAAAGAGGTCCACATGTAGACACATAGTAATTAAAATGGCAAAAAGTAGTGACAAAGAGAGAATATTTAATTTTTATTTATTTATGATAGTCACAGAGAGAGAGAGAGAGGCAGAGACATAGGCAGAGGGAGAAGCAGGCTCCATGCACTGGGAGCCTGATGTGGGATTCGATCCCGGGTCTCCAGGATCGCGCCCTGGGCCAAAGGCAGGCGCCAAACCGCTGCGCCACCCAGGGATCCTAAGAGAGAATATTTATAGCAGTTAGAAAAAACAAAAGAGTTATATACAAGGGAAACCCCATGATGCTATCAGATGATTTATTTTTTTCAGCAGAAACTTTGCAGGCCAGAAGAAAATGGCATTATACATTCAAATTGCTGAAAGAAAAAAAAAACATGCCAGACAAGAATGTTCTACCAGTAAAGCTATCATTCAGAATAGAAGAAATAAAAAATTGCCCAGAAAAACAAACATTAAAGAAATTCATTATTACTAAACCAGCCTTAGGGAAATAAATAAGGGGACTCATTAAAAAAGGAAAAACCAGGGATCCCTGGGTGGCGCAGCGGTTTGGCGCCTGCCTTTGGCCCAGGGCGCGATCCTGGAGACCCGGGATCGAATCCCACATCAGGCTCCCGGTGCATGGAGCCTGCTTCTCCCTCTGCCTATGTCTCTGCCTCTCTCTCTCTCTCTGTGTGACTATCATAAATAAATAAATAAAAAAAAATAAAAAATAAAAAAAAATAAAAAAAAAAAGGAAAAACCATAAGCAAGAGTAAAAAAAGTATGAAGTACAAAAACAGTAAAATTAAATATATCTATAAAAATCAGTCAAGGGTTTACAAAATAAGAATTTGTAAATTATGAAACCATATATCTAAAATGTGAGGGGGGAGAAGAACAAAAGTGCTTGTAAAATGGGTTCAAACTTAAGCGACCGTCAACTTAATATAGACTGTTATATGTATAACATGTTATATTAAACCTAATGGTAACCACAAATAACAAAAATCAGTAATAGAGATGTAAAAAATTAAGAGAAAGGAACCCAAGTATGTCACTAAAGAAGGCCAGCACACTGAAAAGAAAGCAAGAGAGGAAAGGAACAGAGAAGAACTGCAAAAACAAAAACAAAAACTAAAACAAAACAAAACAAAAAAAAACAAAAACAAAAAAACCCACCATAAAACAAGTAACAAAATGGCAAGAAGTACATACTTACTGATAATTATTTTGAATATAAATGGACTAAATTCTCCAATCAAAGGCATAGGGTAACAGAATGGATAGAAGAGACAGACTCTATATGCTGCCTGCAAGAGACTTACTTCAGACCTAAATGCATGCTGATTGGAAGTGAAGGGATAAAAGAATAATTTATTATGCAAATGGAAGTGAAAAGAAAGTTGGGATAGCAACACTTATACTATACAGGCAAAATAGATTCTAAAACAAAGACTATAACGAAGGACAAAGAGGGTACTATATAATCACAAAGGGAAAAATCCCTTTATAACAATTATATACATATAGCATATAACAATTCATATAACATATAACAATTATAACTATTTATGCACCCAACATGAGAGCACCAAAATATATAAAAGCAGGTGATAACAACCATAACGGAAGTAATAGATAGGTACAATCAATAATGGTAGGCAACTTTAACACCTCACTTATGTTAATGGATGGATCATCCAAATAGCACATCAACAAGGAAACAGTGGCTTAGAATGACATATTGGACCAAATGGATATAATAGATATATTCAGAGCATTCTATCCTAAAACAGCAGAATACATATTCTTTTCAAGTGCGTATGAAATATTCTCCAGAATAGTTACATATTAGGCCTCAAACAAGCCTCAATGAATTAAAAAAGACTGAAGATATACCATGCATCTTTTCTAACCACAATGCTATGAACCTAGAAATCAACCACAAGAAGAATCTGGAAAGAACACATGTGCATGGAAATTAAATAACATGCCACTAGACAATTAAATGTCAGCCAAGAAATCAAAGAAGAAATTTTAAAAAATTACATGGAGAAAAATGAAAATGAAAACCATCCAATAACTCTGAGATGCAGCAAAAGCTGTTCTAAGAAGGAAGTTTATAGGGATCCCTGGGTGGTGCAGTGGTTTGGCGCCTGCCTTTGGCCCAGGGCGCGATCCTGGAGACCTGGGATCGAATCCCACATCGGGCTCCCGGTGCATGGAGCCTGCTTCTCCCTCTGCCTATGTCTCTGCCTCTCTCTCTCTCTCTCTCTATGACTAGTGACTACAATAAATAAATAAATAAATAATAAATAAATAAATAAATAAATAAATAAAAGGAAGTTTATAGCAATATAGGCCTAGTTCAAGATGCAAGAAAAATCTTAAATACACAATCTAACCTTATACCTAAAGGTGCAAAAAGAAGATAATCTACAAAATGCAAAACCAGTAAAAAAAAGGAAATAATAAATATAGGATCCGAAATAAATGAAATAGAAACTAAAAGCAATAGAAGAGATTGATACAACTAGGAGTTGCCTCTTTGAAAAGGTCAACAAAATCAATAAACCTTTATTTAGCCTGGCTCAACAAAATCAGAAATGAAAGAGGAGAAATAACAAATAACACCACTGTAATACAAAAGATTGTAGGAGAATATTATGAAAAACCATATGCTTGGGATCCCTGAGTGGCGCAGCGGTTTGGCGCCTGCCTTTGGCCCAGGGCGCGATCCTGGAGACCCAGGATCGAATCCCACATCAGGCTCCCGGTGCATGGAGCCTGCTTCTCCCTCTGCCTGTGTCTCTGCCTCTCTTTCTCTCTGTAACTATCATAAATAAATAAAAATTAAAAAAAAAAAAAACCATATGCCAACAAATCAAACAACCTAGAAGAAATGGAAAAATTCCTAGAAACTTAGTAATAATTCCCAGAACTAAGTAGAAAATTTTAACAGACCAATTACCAGCAATGAAATTGAGCCACAATCGAAAAACACTCAAAAAACAAAAGTTCAGGACCAGATGACTTCATAGGTGAATTCTACCAAACATTTAAAAAAGAGTTAATACCTATTCTTCTCAAAGTATTCCAAAACATAGAAGAAGCAGGAAATCTTCCAATACATTTTATGAGGTCAGCATTACCCAGATACCCAAACCAGATAAAGACATTATAAAAGAAGATAATCCCGGGACAATATTTCTGATGAATAGCTGCCAATATCTTCAACAAAATATTAGAAAATCAAATCTGAAAGAAAATACCTTAAAAAAATCACTCACCCAGTCGAGTGGGATTTATTTCTGGGATGCAAGCATGGTTCAATATTCACAAATCAGTCAATGTGATTCATCACACAAATTAGAGAAAGGATAAAAATCAAATGATCATTTTGATAGATGCAAAAAAAGCATTCTACCAAGTACAACATTCATTAATAATAAGCACTCAACAAAGTAGATTTAGGGGGAACTTACCTCAACACAATAAAGGCCTTATATGAACAACTCACAGCTAATATCATTCTCAGTGGGGGAAAACTAAAATCTTTTCCCCTAAGATCAGGAACAAGACAGGGAAGTCCATGCTTACCATTTTTATTTAACATAGTACTGGAAGTTCTAGCCATAGCAATCAGATAGGAAAAAGAAATAAAGACACCTAAATTGGTAAGGAAGATGTAAAAAATTCACTATTTACAGATGACATCATACCATATATAGAAAAACCTAAAGACTCTACTAAAAAAAAAAAAAAAGTACTAGAACTGACAAAGAATTAACTAAGGTTGCAGGATACAAAGTCACTATACAGAAATATGTTGCATTTTTCTACACTAATAATGAAGTGGCAGAGAAATTACAAAAACAGTCCTATTTACAACTGCACCCAAAATAATAACATACTTCAGAATAAACTTAACCAAGGAGGTGAAAGACCTGTAAACTGAAAACTATAAAACATTGATAAAAGAAATTGAAGGTGACACATGCAAATGGAGAGATATTTAATGTTCATAGATTAGGAGAATATTGTTAAAATGTTCATACTACTCAAAGCAATCTACAGATTTAATGCAATCTCTATCAAAATACCAAAAGCATTTTCTACAGAACTAGAACAAATAATCTTAAAACTGTATGGAACCACAGAAGGTCCTGAATAGCAATCTTGTAAAAGAAGAACAAAACTGGAGGTATCATAAGCCCAGATTTCAATTTATACTACAAATTTATGGTAATCAAAACAGTATGGTACTGATACAAAAATAGACACATAAATCAACAGGACAGAATAGAAAGCCTAGAAATAAACCCATGATTAAATTCTCAATTAATCTTCAACAAACAAGGCAAGAATATGCAAAGGGAAAAAGATAGTCTATTCAATAAATGGCGTTGGGAAAACTAGACAGCTATATGCAAAAGAATGAAATTGCACATAATTCTTATACCATACACAAAAATAAACTCAAAATGGATTAAGGACTAAAATGTGACACCTGAAACTGTAAAAATCCTAAAAGAGAGAACAGGCAGTAATTTCACTGACATCAGAAGTAGTAACATTTTTCTAAATATATCCCCTATAGACAAAGTAAACAAAAGAAAAAATAAACTATTGAGGCTGCATGAAAATAAAAATCTTCTGCACAACAAAGGAAACAACAAAACAAAAAGGCAACCTACTAAGTGGGAGAAGATATTTGCAAATGACATATCTGATAAAGGGCAGATATCCAAAATATATATAAAAAAAGTATGAAACTCTACATCTGAAAAACCATCCAATTAAAATGGGCAGAAGACATAAGCAGAAATCTATCCAAAAGAGATGTACAGATGGCCAACAGACACATGAAAAAAATTCCAACATCACTCATCATTAAGGAAATGCAAATCAAAACCACAATGAGACTTCAGTTTACAGTCAGAATGGCTAAATTCGAAAACATGAGAAATAAGTGTTGACAAGGATATGGAGCAAAGGATCCCTCATGCACTGTTGGTGGGAATGTAAACTGGTGCGCCCACTGTGGAAAACAGTATGGAGGGTCTTCAAAAAATTAAAAGTAGAACTACCCTATGATCCAGTAATTTCACTATTGGGCATTTAACCAAAGAATACAAAAACACTAATCTGAAAAGATATATGCATCCCTATGTTTATTGTACCATATTTACATAGCCAAATTATGGAAGCAACCCAAGTATCCATTGATAGATGAATGAATGATGAAGAAGTGAGGTTATCATCTATCTATCTATCATCTATCTATCTATATCTGTATCTATATCTATATCTATCCACACACATATACATACAATGAAATATTAGTTATAAAAAAGAATGAAACCTTGCCATTTACAACAGCTTGGATGGATCTAGAGGGTATAATGCTAAGTGAAATAAGTCAGTCAGAGAAAGGCAAATACCATACGATTTCATTCACATGTGGAATTTAAAAAATGAAATAAACAAAGATAAAAGAAGAAAAAACAAAAACAGAATCTTAAATACAGAGAACAATCTGGTGGTTACCAGAGGGAAGGTGGGTGGGGAGATTGGTGAAATAGGTGAGGGGATTAAGAGTACACTTATCACAAAGAGCATTGAATAATGTATAGCATTGTTAAATCACTGTACTGTACAGCTCGAATTGATACACTGTATGTTAATTATACTGAAACTGAAATTTTAAAAAATGGTAGTCTTTCCCCAACAACATTACTTTTGATGTATTTTCCTAATAGTGGGAAAAACAGAGTTTTTATAAGTAATCTTATAAGTAAATCTTACTTCCAGCTAAGAATCTTATGTAAGGAACAAGGAAACTAAAATAAATTTTGATGGCTCTTATCCTTAGAATCACCTGGAAAATTTCTTCCCCTGAATTGCAATCTCCATGACCCAGAAATTCCACTCAGTGACACAGGCTTCATGGTCCAAACAGCTTCCTGACTTGAGTCTTGCTCTTACTAAAGGGTGACTTTAGGCTGGATCAGGGTTGTTACCTTAGAATTGTGCATCACCCTATTTTTGAACTCATCAAAATTATATTCAAATCATTGCTTAAATAATTATATGTGAAATACTTGTGTTTTGCATTCAACATGAGAGCAGGTACCATGGAGAGAATGGGGGGGGGGGCTAATTACAATATTATTTACTTGGCATATAACCTACATTCAATGGATATTTGTAGGAGAATGAATAAATGAGTGAATAAAAAAAGATGAAGAAATTGGGATCCCTGGGTGGCGCAGCGGTTTGGCGCCTGCCTTTGGCCTAGGGCGTGATCCTGGAGACCCGGGATCGGATCCCACGTCGGGCTCCCGGTGCATGGAGCCTGCTTCTCCCAATGCCTGTGTCTCTGCCTCTCTCTCTGTGTCATGAATAAATAAATGTAATCTTTAAAAAAAAAAAAAAAAAGATGAAGAAATAAACGCAGAAGGTCATTGATACAAGAAACCCCCTAATTTAAAACAAGTTATGAAAAAGTTCAGAAATACAGCAGATAGCTTGAATGAATTCTATTTAAAGTACTGATACATTCCAGGGCTGCATTTTCTAATTTTCTTTCTTTCTTTTTTTTTTTTTTTTTTTAAGATTTTATGTATTTATTTGAGATAGAGCAAGAGCGAGAGCAAGAGGGAGAGAGAGCGGGTGTGAGAGCGCGGGCACGCACAATGGGAATGGGGGTGGGTGGGCATGGGGGTCTGAGGAATGGCAGAGGGAGAGGGAGCAACAGGCTCCCCGAACAGGGAGTCTGGATGCATCTTCAGGCTTCATCCCAGGACCCTGGGATCATGACCGGAGCTGAAGGCAAACACTTAACAGACGGAGTCACCCACGTGCTCCCTAATCTTTCTTTTCAAGGATGTACATAAATCAAGCCAGTTTCTTTGTTAATTTGCGTCTATAGGTGAATGTTAGCTGCATCTTTTTCAGTTAAGAACAGTGGCCTCCCAAGCCTGCCTCCTCTGATTCTTTACAGCCCGGGCCATCTGGCAGCATTAGTCCTGCCCACTTGATGCAGTGTGTCTGCTTCCACTGAGTGATCTCTCCTCTATGTAGCATCCTGTCTCTACCCCATCACCCAGCTGTAAGTCACTCATAAAGATGAGGAAAAAACTTCTTCCACTGTGATGTGATTTGCCAGCCAGTGATTTACACTGATTTAATCATAAGATCTGGTCCCAGCAAATAGCCATTTAGAGGTTTTTTTTTTTTTTCAACTTTAATTTATAACTACAATGACTGTCTCCAAAATTTTATTCTTGTGGGCATTATGAAAGAAAAACCACTCTTATTCTTGAGATTTTTATTAATATTAGCAAAAAGGCATTTAGCTGCCAAACAAGCCACTTATTTGGACATTATAAAGGATAAATGATATTTGCCTTCCCATCCAAAGTTAATTTTGTAATTGACAGATTTTTCCATATATTTTTTATGGTTTTATTAGCATTTTATAGCATGTTTTATATTTGAGAAAACTGCTTTACACTCATTTTAATTAGTTATTTCTCATATATGTATCAATTAGTTTCAGTAATGGAAAGAGTAAAGTCAGAAAGATTTTGAAAAGCAAGATGTCACATATGCATACAAATTAAAATTTAATGACTTCCATCTGGGGATTATTACCCAACATCACAAGCAGTTTTAGAGAAAAATTGTATGAATGACAAATGGGCCTTGCTAGTTTTCTCATCTTATCCAGAAGAGGGTGAAATGACTCAGTTTTTAAACATCTTTTACATTGCTTATGAAAATTGGCATACTGGGTTCCTCTAAGTAGGCGGCAAGAAGAAATAAATGAAATAAGAGCTAGTGCCTGCATGTAGTCAGTAGCCCAGGTGATAATAAAACAACCATTTAATGCTGAGGAACACAGACTTCTGGAGTCTCTGACCTAAGTTTGATCTAGACTTTACCACTTTATGAGTATGTGACAAAGCAAATTAGTTCATCTCTTTTAACATGCCTTTCCCAATGGAAATTTCAATAGCCATTTTATTTTGTAGGGTTGTTTTGAGGTTTGAATAAATTCTTCCTAAACTCAGTACCTGACACACGGCATCATACCTGACAGCTTAAAAAATGTTCACTAGCATTATTTGTATTAGTCATTCAAAGACTAGTTTCCTGTGCTATGTTATTATTGACCTCCGTTCCTGCTCTGGCTTTCATAGTTTCAAATGCTATGAAACTGCACTGTTTGTAAATGACAAATCATACTATGACTTGATCATTATGGGTTTGAATCTAAGATTATTCACATTTATGGCTCATGAAAGGTGATATATTCCTTATCTGGAAGAAACTTTTGACCATTATCCTAAACTTTCTATTTTCTCCAAAGGATCCATCTAACCAAACTTGCCTCACTGAGGAGTATAAATATATTTAAAACATACCTAAACAGATATAGAGAGGTATATGGAAAAGCTCCAAAACCTCTCTGCCTCCTAAAGTGAGCAGATGCTCCCTTTTATTATGGGGAGTACTGTATGGGACTTGTGAGGACCATCATCACTTAATGTGCAGTTGGTGACATTCTGTTGTCAAATTAAGCCAGGTTTCCTGTGGATGTCAAATAACCAATTCTTAGTACCTCAAAGTTCTTCTAATTTCAGGATTTTTATGCTTTGAAATTCAACCAATAATTAAAAACCAGCATCAAATTAGAAACAGCAAGAACATTATTGTCTGACTGGAATATATTCCAGGTTGGATAGGATTATGTCCATGTTTATTTCAGTTTTATTTTTGAATATTTATGCATATTTCCCAGGCCTATGAAATAGTCAAACTACCCAATGTGCAGTATATTTTATTGAAATAAAGCAAATGTTTTTTATCAGGCCCCTCAATATATCAGAAAGGGTTGTCATTTTTCTTTCATATGTTATGAACAGTTATCAGAGTAACATGTAGAGATTAATCCAACTAGAAGCAAATATGACCTTTTGTATTTATTGTTATAGATATGTGCCTTAACATGATTTTTTTGCATCCTGTTTATTGTCCAATTAGACTTTGTATTTCAGACAAAGCACAGAGGTAATGCATTAAAGTTTTTATGAGAATTATTGTTACAATATAAATTCCAAAAGTCACTGAAAATAATGTGTGGAAACAGCATATACTGAGAACCCAAATGTTAACGTGACTCTAACAGCCAACATTTAGTTAATGCACTAGCCCTGGGCTGGGCGTGGTGGAGTGTAAAGAAGAGTAAATTGCTGTGCAAAAGAGTGTGTCTTTAAAATGACAGAAATCTGTCCAGAAGCAGAACGCTAGGCCTAATTTTCTTCATGGTAACTAGTGACCAGTCACACGAGTTAGTGTCTGCCATTTTCAGGCCTACAACTAAGCCCTGCCTTCTGGCTTTGTAGTTCTGGCTCACGTGGTGTCAGGTTTGCCCATGAGCTTTCAGTCTCCTATTGGCCTCTATTTGCATTTGAAATCTACTTTCCCATTACTTTTGTGCATGGATCTTGTGTGCCCAGTTCCATCTGTCTCATGAAACTGATTTTCCCACTTTGCCAACTTCTTTGTGTCCAGTCCCCTCTTTTCTTAAGATAAATTATCTATCATCTATCTATCATCTATCTATCTATCTATCTATCTATCTATCTATCTATCTATCTATCATCTATCATCATCATCTACTTATTTATTTATTTGAGACAGCAGGGGGAGGGACAGGGAGAGGAAAAAGCAGACTCCTTGCTGCATGTGGAGCCCCAATGTAGGGCTCAATCTCACTACCCTGAGATCACGACCTGAGCTGACCTCGTTCTTGATAGAACCAGTCACTGAACCCACTGAGCCACCCAGGCACCCCTGGACCTTGATTTTATTTGGTTGTTCCCATCTTTACCACTTGCTTAAGTGGCTTCATTCTTCTGTGTGACTGTGACAGGTCTAACTACTTAGGAGTTTGGAATTTAAATTGACTTAATATACCAATTTGCAAAGTCTAAATAATGTATAAATAATTGTTAAATTGCATGGCACGAATAATAAGGAGGCTGTGGATATATGTATGTATGTATACATATATGTGTTTATTCATTTACACACCATTTTTGGGAGCATGTATATACCACAGGCAGACCCAGTGATGACTCATAAGCACACACAAACCCAAGAAACATGCACAGCTTTGACTGTATGTAAGATGGACATATATGTCATATAGCAGTGGATATATGTTCAAGAAGGTTTATAGCTTTAGCATAATTAAATAAATCACTACTGGGTCAGCTGTACCTCTTCTCCTGCTTTTCGTCCTCAGCATATTGTCAAATATGCTTTTGAAGAGCAAGGCTATTAGAATTTATTTTGAATAAATACAATTTATTCTACAATAATTTATAGAGAGAATTTATTCTCTCTACAATTTTTCTCTTTCTGGCAGTGACACTAAAAGATTATTCTGTCCCATCTCCCTCCCCAGAAGACTAAGACATGCCTGAACACTCTCAAAGAAGTGTGCCCAAAATGGACATGTGGTAGAACTGTATAAATCTGAATGTCCTTAGGATATTTCCATGAAATCTTGATTAGTAATCTTCAAGGATATAAGTCACAAATATTGAGGAAATAAGTGAATTTCCTATTGTTAAGCCTGGTGTCTTAGCTCAGGCTGCAAGAACCGAATACCATACTCTGGGTGGTTTGAACAGCAAACATTGACTTCTCACAGTTTTGGAAGCTGGAAGTCTGAGATCAGGGTGCCAGCATGGTTGAGGTTTTGGTGAAGTCCTAGTTTACAGACAGCCATCTATTACTTGTATCCTCACATGGTAGAGAGGGGAGAGAGATCCTGTTCCCCATTACAAGGTTCCTTCATGACTTCATGCAACCCTAAAAACTTCCCCAAAGTCCTACCTCCAAAAATCATGACACTGAGGGGTAGGATTTCAACGTATATATTTTGAGAGAGGAAAGCATTCAGTTCAGAACACCTAGGGAAAAGTAACCAACTAAATAGTTGAGAATAGAGCTCTGTTCAAGAGAAAGGTTAGAGGGAACAGTGTGACTTGCATCACTTTGAAGAATGGAGAAATATTTCTACGTCAATTTCTTTTTGAAAAAAGATTTATTTATTTATTTTAGAGAGCGAGAGAGCAAAAGGAGGGGAGGGATAGAGGGAGAGGAAGAGAATCTAAAGCAGACTCCCTGCTGAGCATGGAGGACAACACAGGGCTCTATCTCATGACCCTGAGATCATGTCCTGAGCTGAAATCAAGAGTCAAATTCCTAACTGACTGAGCCACCCAGGTGCACCCTACTTCAGTTTCTATATGTAAGATCCCTCTGACTTAACCCTTCCAGGGAAGATTGCAGTAACTTAAAACTGTAGTGATTTATTCTTTTGGTAATCCTCTGGAAGGAAACCACTAAAAACTCTCAAAGGGAAATTCACGCATGTTATTCATAAAAATGATCAAATATAGAGGGTCGACAGATAAATACAGGAATCTCATTTAAACTTGAATTTCATATAAATGATGAATAACTTTTTTGGTATATGTATGTGCCATGCAATATTTTTATTTGCTAAACCTGGCACCCCTACAAGTGGGTAATTAACACATTTATAGGCAATTATATTCTGGAGGCAAACCATTATGGAAGTGAGGATTTCCATCAAAAAAGATAAACACTTGCAAATTAAACATTACTGCCCTAGTAAAGCAAAAATTTTCACGGGAAGACTTTGAGATAATTGGCCAAAATAGTCAACTGAGAAATATTATGGAATGAGGACACTGTAGATGTGGTAACTATAAAGAAATTTACAAATATTAATTTATAAATAGTAATAATCACTTTATAACCAACCAGAAATAATAAATGTAGGGATGTTTCCGTAAATGTTCATGATTAGTTAACATATTTCATCCCAATGAAACCTTAATGCACATAAAGTTTGCCTAGGTAAGAAGTAGATTAATACCTAAGTGCTTGAGTATGGGCTAAACTCAAAATGTCATATTCAGCAAATTTCTTGTAGGAGAGAAAACTTTTGTAATGGGCCACTAGGCTTGTGACTTATGGAAGCTGTGTCAAGACCACTGAATTAGACACATATTGACTCTGAATCATACAAAATTATTACTATATTTCTACAGGCTGGTGATTTTATTAGCATGCTCATCATCATTAATCAGGTTGAAAATAGGGAAGAATTTAAAAACACATGGACCAATAAAGAGTTTTATGACTTACTCATTAAAGAGTATGCTTGAAAGCATTCATCATGGCCATTGGTTTTGGACATGAATCTTTGGGTTCTCAGTGAGTATGAGAAAAAATGTTGCTTATAGTTTCTCTTTTCAGCTTCTAGAATATTAAGTACATGGGCTTGTTGTTAATATCTAAGGATGATATTCTTAAAACAAAGTTTCAAACACAATTGTCTTCAATTTCTGTCATAAAAAGTAGAAAGTAGAATTAAAAAATGAGAGAAAGCTGAAATTAGGACCAGGGCAGTTGTAAAGTGAAGGAGAAGCATATTTTAAGCTTTGGTGAACTCTGGTGAATAATTATAGTCTCTGTTATTGAACTAGGATAATCTAATAAGAAAGATTCTAACTGTATCTAATAAGAAAATATTAACTAACTAGAATTTAATGTTTTAATAGCATTACATTTTGTCACAAGAGTTTTGGGGGCTATGTGTTCATGTTCAGGTTTAGGACTGTTAAAATTATTCTGGGTCCAAAGGTCATTTGTTGATTTTTTTGTTTTGTTTTGTTTTCTTTTCTTTTCCCGCTCTTGAATATGTTACACAGCATCACTCCAAGGAAAATAACATGCACTTATTGCACCTGAGCAGCACGGATATTGCTTCTATTTCTCGTGTTGGTGTCAAAAGCTGCCATAGTTCCCATAAGAAGCCGAGAATTATGCCATGCTGAGACTAAGCGAAAATAAATGGCAACTGAACCTGAACTGAATTACAGGGTAGTGTTCTGTGGGGGCTCCACGTTTATCCTCTTGTGCTCTTCCTGTTACATTGCAACTTTAATAGTCACTCCTACTTCCAAGGCTCTCAGAATCTGTCACCGACCGAGGTCATTGCTTCACTCTCACTCTAACTTGTTTACTAGATGCCCGGTTCTCGCTCCTTCCACAATCTTTATCCTTGCATTTAACCTTGTAAAAGTCATGGCATCAGTTTGACATTCTTCCACAGCGGTGCTTCCAAGCCACTGCAAGAAGAGCTACACATTTTCTCCTCAGCCTGCCACATCTATTATCTGTGAATTTAGTTCCAAGTCGACCAATCCACCGCAGAGGGCGCTTTATGGGGATTAGACACTGGATATAAGAATGTGCCCTTCAGTGCTGAAGATGGTCCTTAAGAAGAATTATGGGCCAAGTTTTAGTTTTAGTATTGTCTGTCTGTCCTTTTGGCACCATCCCAGTCTATTTGTCTCAAGATCAGGACTTCTTCCTGGCCACCCAGAAGCTTAGGATTTAGTGGTTTCCATGATCAGAAATTTTTTTCTTACAAAAAAAAAAAAAAAAAAAGAAATTTTTCTTACTTCTTCCTTGATTTGAATTTTTCCATACTATCTCCTAAAGAGTTCATCAGATAAACTAGTGGGTCTCAATATGATGTGAATGCCTACACTTTTCATTTGGTGTATTATCCTAATTGAAATAGGTGTTTTCCCAAAAAGTGGCACAGGGATTCCTGTAGGAAATACAGGATGGATTGAGGTTTCTTCAGTGAGATTTTTTTTTAAGAGAGTATGCGAGTGGGGAGGGGGTGCAGAATGAGAGGGAGAGAGAGAATCTCAAGCAACTTCCACCCCGACTCTGAGATCATGACTTGAGCAGAAATCAAGAGCCTATACCCAACTGACTAAACCACCCAGATGCCCCATCAGTGAGATATTTTTAGGCAGGTAGATCTTCATTGCTCCTCACATCATACCTTATAATCAAATATCTCTGCTACAAATGTGTGAGCCAGCCTGGAGGACATATAATTCTCTGGATGTGCATCACAGATTCCCTCAGTCCTATAACTTTCCTCTGCTCCCTTAGCCAATGACCTCTTCTCCTACTTTACAGAGTAAATAGAAGACTACAAAGAGAAATTACCTTAATTTTCTACCACCAAATATAAAAATTGACTTTATTCATTCGTATGAATTTGTTCTTTCCTTTGGGTATAATGTAATTTAAGATCATTGCCTCTCACTCTCGTGTACTTTCAACTTCTCCCTCTCCACTGGCTCCTTGTCATTTGAAATTCTAAAGTTGGTCTAACTTAAAATAACCCTTTTTCGATCTCCTACTCCCTTCCACAATCTGCTCTTTACACTCTTCTGCTTTGGAAGCAAACTTCATGAACAAGTTGTATATAATGACTAGTTTCATTTGTCAATCTACTAAATTCTGCCATTTTCCCGACGGCCCATTTGTCCTGTCCAATATGTAGCCACTCATCAGATGTGATTTGTGCTCATTAGATTTTCAAAAATTAAGAGTTTAGTTCCTCAGCTTCGCTACTCACATTTGGCTATCAAGTTACTCTAGATAATGTCACCATGGTCTTCGTGTTGCTGAACTCAATGGATATTTTTCCATTATCCTACTTGTTCTATTAGCAGGATTCAACACTCTTGACTACTTATTGCTTTTCAAAATATATCCTTTCCTTAGCTTTCCTGCTGCCACACTTCTTTCTGCCTCAGAGCAACTTCTCAGTCTCCTTTGACACTGCTCCTTCTTTACACTCAGTACATCCTTGGATTCTATTCTTTTGGATTAAACTTCTGTTTATACACTGAGGTATTCCAGGTCCTTTTTTATTTTTATTTTTTAATTTTCTGCCTAGACTCTTATGATTGAAACAAATATCTCTAAAACTGAACAGGGATTTTTTACATCTTCCCCCAAACATGCAAATCATCTTCTTATCTTTCAGCCTTCCCTAACTATGTCAGCCACACCATCATCCACTCAGCTATATGAAAAGAAAACTGGAGTTTACCCTGTTATCATGCCTACACCTAGGCAATCTCCAAGTCAAGTCAATCTTAGTTATTGCAGTGATCCATAATTGTCAGCTCTACTCTTGATCTGTTCCCATCTTTCTCTACACTTACTCCAAAATATTTTTCAAAAATAAACCTAATTCTATTACTTTTTTTCCTTGAGCCTCTTCAATGGATTCCTGTTGCTTTTAAAATAAAACCCCCAACGTAAGCACTGCCTTCTATGACTGTGCACACATGTACTCATCTCTGAGTTCCTCTCACGTATCATACTCTGCTTTAGCTCAGGATCTTCAAACATTGTTACTTTACCTGGAATATTACCAGCTCACTCTCACCCAGCTGGCTCATTCTTCAGGTCTCAATTTATATGATAGTTTCTCAAATAGATCTTTCTTCACCATATCCCTCGTAAGTCTATTATCTTCTTGTTCAAATCTCTCCCACATTCTCTATTCACTTTTTTTTTTATCACTTATTCAATATTTGGCACTCATGGTCAATATATTTTGGTGAATGAAAACCTTAACTTTATTTTCCAGATTAATCAACTGTTTTTCCTTTGGTCATATGCTATGATGAGACAGAGCCATGCCTTTATCCCTCTGCTCATAACAAGGAAATTGAAGTCTTGAAGTTTTGTGACTTCTCAATAGATGCTATGAAAGAAACATAAAGATGCTAGAGGGACTCCTAGCTAGTAGGGTTCTGTTGCCAGAATTTCCAACATGCTATCATTTGGGTTCTCTTACCCAGTGAATCTTTATATTAAATTAAACATTAGTGATATATTACCCATGACCTCCTCACTTCTGTTCCTTAACATCTTATTTTCTCAGTTTGGATCCATTTCCAGGATTGCAATACTAAATCCTGTTGATAATTTTTTTTTTTGAGGAAGAGGAAGCATGAGTGAAATATAATTTTTAATATAGCAAAATACAAAATAAGCAAATACAGTTTTTAACCAGCCTGGGATCATTGTTAAAATATTGACCATAAAAAATACTTAACAAGAAACAGGGGTGCCTGGGCGTCTCAGTCAGTTAATCGTCTACCTTCAGCTCAGGTCATGATCTCAGGGTCCTGGGATTGAACTCCCACATTGGGCTCCCTGCTCAGTGGAGGGTCTACCTTACCCTATCCCTCTGCCTCTGCCCCCCCCCCCCAACACATACACTCATATTCTCTCATTCTCTTTCCCTCAAATAAATAAAATCTCTAAAAATACTTAAGAATAATTATAATCTCTGCAAAGATGATTTTCTATGTGAATTAGAATATATGGAGACTATAGATTGCATGGAAGATGTGTGATGTGGATATACTGACTATGGATTCAAAATCCAAAGCATCTTGATTAGGGTTTATGTAACCCTACCAGTAGCAACTATTTTTACTTTTTAAGTCTCCAGCCAAAGACTACTGTACTTGATGGCAGCACAGTTGTGTATATTTTGATAATCAGTGGGAAAAATGATTTGCACTTATTTTTGAAAAGGTCTTTCTCTTCCTTTTCTGAGGCTTTGTTGTTATTTCCCCTTGTGGTCTTGTTCTCTGCACTGTGTGTCGATGCCGAAAACAATCACATGACAAAACTTCTTTCTCATTAAAGACAAGGTCTTACTTCAAACTGAGAAAATAATTAGAAACCTGACAGGAATTCCTCTGGGTACAATAGTATTTGTAATGAGAAAATTGTACATCATTGAAGTCAAAGGGCTTGGCCTTGGGAGCCAAGAAATGCTCAGCTTTTATCCCAAGGGCTGAACCCAGATGTCTATCACAGCTCGACTGGAAGCTTGTTGTTCCTTTTCCTGCCCAAATATGCCAATCAGTGCCTTTCTGATGTCTTGCTGCAATGCTTATTAGGTAAATCCTGAAGTGGTTACCCATTTCATTATGTCTGGAAAAAATCCAGATACAGGTGCATGAATTAAATCACTTACTTGTGCATCACTTCAAGCATGAAGTTCAAACTCATTGGAAGCCACGAATTATATGCATGAAAGACTTCTGCAATTTCAAAAAAGGACTGTACTTGACTGCTGGAAGAAAGGAAGGACACACAAGTGCTAAGTTCACTTCTGTCTGCTGGCATCTTGCTGATAGCTTAGTTAGCATCCCAAGGATAATTCCAAAGGTCAGACGAAAAAGCAGAAGAAACAGTGCTGTGACTCATTCCCATGCTGTTGTCTGAATAACAAGAAAACAAATTGGAAGAAGAAATACAGAGGTTCTTTTACTACTCATTAAAAAAAAAAAATCCTAGTAGTCCTGGAACACTCCTTCACAGGAATGTAGCACAATGCATTAATAAATAGAAGGTAAAAGGTAAAAAATGCAGTTCATCACTAACAGCAAATATCTAAGTTACCCACCGTAGCATTATCTATTCACCAGTGTCCAATATCTTCTGGCTGTCAGAAATATGAATTCTTTAAGAACCTGATTGTTTTAGGAACATATTTGCTGAGGCTCCTGTCATGAATAATAATGGGAAAACAATAATAAGCTTGCATATGTTGTGGCTTAATATAATTGGACAACCATGAGATTTTTAAGTGTGGCAGTTAGCAGTTCAGTTTTCTCCCTCCTAGGTCATTTGTTAGGATGAGAAAAGCCATTATTGAGGAGACATCCATGACCTCAATTTGCATTTGACCTAGTGGTTTCCAGATAGAGCTTTCTTACAGATAAGAAAGGAAGAATAATTTTTTTATGTGCTTCTGGATCTTCCTGTACCTTCCAATCCTAAAGGAAAAGAAATTTTGGCTGCGCAGGGATAATTGAGTTTGCAGCTAGAAAAGATACATGACATCACTACCTAGTTCTTATGTTTTAAATTTGGAGTTTCCAAATTGTACTCTGCCAATAGGAGAAGCAACTCCCATCATGGAATCAGCCACTCAAGGAATCTTTTCTTGCAGCTATTTGCAGTAACATCAGTGTTTTGGCTAAAACTATATGGCTGGGCCAAAGAGGAAGATATTCTTCCCACACTTTATGCTTTTATCACTTTCTTTTATCTATTGGGGTTACTGGAAGAATCTGTCTGATTGGTTAGATTTACTTATAAGCATGTTTGTGTTTCCTCATTTTTCTTCCTCTTCCTCCTCCTCCTTCTTCTCTCTCTTTCTCTCTCTCTCTCTCTCACACACACAAGATGAAAGAAGTAGTTCAAAAGGATACTTGTTAGAGAGTGGACTGTAGGACATGAGAGTTCTCCCAATGGACTCAGACAAGGAAAGATTCCTGGCATGTGAGGAGGATAAAAGGAGAAGATGCATAACTTCCATGGCTTCCATATTTCTTTACTTCTCTTTCCCTCCGTGTTCCCTTTTCTATTTATTAAGCATCTACTCTGGACTGGACACTGAAAGGGCAATACAGCTAAACAGAAAATGATTTTCAAAAATATCTTGCAATATACTAAGAAGGTATGACTTGGCCATAATTAACCCTGCATATTTCAGAAAGAGAAAGGTGTTTGGGAATGGGAGAGAAGTATAATTATGACTTTCAAAATAATTTATTTCAGAGGGGCTGATTTTGGCTTAGGCCATGATCTCTGGGTTCTGAGATTGAGCTCATCCTAGGGCTCTGCACTGGGCTTGGAGGAGTCTCCTTGGGCTTTTCTTTCCCTCTCCCTCTGCTCCTCCCCATCCCTTGCTTATGCTCTCTCTCAAATAAAATAAAATAAAATAAAGTAAAATAAAATAAAATATTTTATTTCATATGTTTAAGTATATGAAGTCTAAAGAAGAAAATGGAATAATGATACATGAAGGAATATGTTTTGGACTGTATGAAAGAAGAAAGTAAAATCTGAGCATAGAGAGAAAAACTCAGTTTAGAAAAGAAAAGGATTTGAGGGCCCCTATGCTTCCTTGAATCTATGTATAGAGAATAGTGGCGGGTGCCTTCACAGGGAGGTCTGGCCCGAGATACAGTAACATTACTACTTAATATCAAAGTAGTTTTTAAAATATTTATTTATTTATTTGAGACACAGTGTATACAAATTGAGGGACCAGCAGAGGGAGAGGGTGAGAGAGAAAATCTCTAGGAGACTCCCCACTGAGTGCAGAGCCAGACATGGGGTTCAATCCCACAACCCTGAGGTCATGACCTAAGCTGAAATAAGTCAGTTGCTCAACCAACTGAGCAACTTGGGTGCCCCAAAACAAAGTATTTTTAAAATAATCTTTCTTTAAATAATTTTGGGACTTCTTTTGGCAGATGGGCAGACTGTCCTGCTCCAGGACTAGTTGTAGTGCAAGCTAAAAGCCAGCCCGGAAGGCAGAGGCTGTAGTGTGGTAATTAATACCTGTTGGGTAGAGGCACATATATTGCTTCATGTAGATATATTAAGCACTATTCCACAAGGGTAAGGATGTGGGGAAAAGTTTTCATTGAGAGTTTTTTTTTTTTTCTTGCTATTGATAGTAGACCAGTGTTTCCCAACTTTTTCATATCATTCATTAATTTAACAAATGATCATTGAGAACCTAGTGTCTGGTGGTCATTGTTCTAAGACCTTGAGATACATTTGTGAACAAAACAAAGATCTTTTTCTTTGTGAGCTTTACATTCCAGTACATTTAGAAAAGGGAAGTGTATATGGTGATGACTGGCCAAATGGGATGAAGCTGCTTGCTGTTTCAGGGAACTGGCCAGGAGAGTTTGCAGACTGGACCCTGCCAGTCGGGGAGCTGTGGGATCTATATGTAGGCACTCCAGTCCTCCTATTTAAAGAATGTTAATATGCTGTGGAAGCTCTGGTCTAGACCATCCTGTGTGGGGGTGTATCTGTGTGCTTACATTTGCACATGTGCATGAATATATTTGAACTAAGACCGAGCTACCTTTAACATTTATGGATCAGGAACTGGGTACAAATGGAGGCTCACATGACTATGTGCCTATGTCTACATATTCTAAGCTATATATAAAGTCACTAAACTCTTAAAAAATATATTCTATCTTCATATCTTACCAAATAAAACTTCCTAGATACCTGGATAACCAGGTTCAAATTTAGATTTTTCAGAGCTCTTGAAGATCAGGATTAAACCTGGCAAATAGGGAAAGCCACTCCTACGCCCAGCCTGCAGCCCACTTTTCTCTTCCTCCCCTCTGGCATACCACAGGTGTCTCAGAAACCTTATATTTAGATGCAGTAGCCATGATTCTTAACTGTCCACAACCATCTTGCTCACGTTCCTCTTCCTTCTTCATTTTCCTCTCAAAAAGCCACCGTTTACCTTCACCTTAAACCTAAGAGTATATAAACTGGCTGCATGATTTTTGACTTCAGCAGGACATATTCAGAGAAGCTATGCAAACCCTAGAATAGGCTTAGGGACTATTGGGTCAAGAATTCCCCAAGTTCTCTGACCCAAAGGTGATCGGAAAGGAGGAGTGTGAGCTCTGTGAAAGTGAGACCCCTCTCAAACTCCTTATTACATGGGACCAGGTGCACTGGTCCAGATCAGTAACACTTTTGCCAAAGTCTGAGGACAGTACTGACTGGTGCCTCCACTGGGTTACAAGAAAGCACCCCAAGGGCAGCCTGGGTGGCTCAGTGTTTTAATGCCACCTTCAGCTCAGGGTGTGATCATGAGTCTCTGCATTGAGTCTCACGTTGGGCTCCCTGCATGAGGCCTGCTACTCCCTCTACCTGTGTCTCTGCCTCTCTCTCTCTGTGTGTCTCTCATGAATAAATAAATGAAATCTTAAAAAAAAAGAAAGCACCCCACATCTGTGGGGAAATGTCAAAGAAGTATGGCTTGGACTACTGAATTCTACCCTAGACACCTCTTTTGAACCCTTCTGATGCCTACCTTCAGCCATCCTTGCCCTCCCACAAAAAGTTCTCATCACTCTTAATAAAGCAATTCTGACTTGGAAAATGGTACTGCAAAGATCTTAAGGCAAAACAGGTTCAGTGTTTAACAGGGTGTGTACCCCTCTAAAGAGGATGGGATGGCGATTTGCATTCCAGAAGCTGTGAGAAAGTCCTTTCTCAGAAGCAGACAGATCTCAGAACTAAGACACACTACATCAGTAAAACAGAATTATTGGGATTGAGAACTGAGATCATCTGTGTCCACATGGGTTGACTCTCAAAGCCGGGAAATATTTCCCCAGGAAGATAAAGATGTAAACCAATAAATTATTTTAGCGTCCGCATAGGCAAATGTTTGCAAACTGATGCCGGGGGCAAACATCTTGTTCACCTGGAAAATCGCTTGCTTAGCTTGCTTAGCAGTCAATGAATTGTTTTAGGAGCTTCACTACTATATCAGAAACTTGGCCCAATCTCAACCAAGTTCTTGTGTTTGAAAGGCCTGCCTTTCACCATTTGAGCCAGACTCCCCAATATTAAAATATCCCTCCTTGACATTTTCCTTCTGAGATTCTAGTATGCCTTTAAAGCTTAGCTGGGAAATTGGAGTGTGCCTATGATGGGACCTACATAAAGAACTTTTTTCTCTTATTTTTATTCCCTTAAAGTTGACTAGTCCTTTAGTAGAGTCTGATATATCCAGGCAATATATCATAGCATTTGTGTGGACAATAAAGTAGTAGGAAAGTTAAGATAATCATGGCTTGTTCTTTATTTACTCTAATGTTGGTAAACGTGTAAAATGAGATATATATGGAGAGACTGCATCCAGGACATCCTGGAGGTGACCAGCATTGAGGGAGGGCAGCCTAGCTGGCAGCTGGAAGTATAGAGAGAACCAGCCATTGGCTGTTGACTCAGGCCTGAACCTGTGTACTTTATCTCCCTCCACCCACTACCAAATAGAGTGAGAGAAAGTGAGAAGCTAATGTTCAAGCTCACACAAAGCTTTTTAAGATAACCTCACCTTTAGTTCACTATAATGTAAATTTTTATATTCATATCTTGGCACTAGGGCTTTAAAGAGGGTTGCTGAAAAACAGCTTTTCAATTACTGTAGTTAAACAAATGTTTATTCAAAATTTTAAAAAGATAAAAAGAATTTTAAACAATTATCTCTTAAATCTAAGAGACTTATTTAGAACCATTGAGGTTGTTTGGCAAATAGCTTTTCAGAGGAGAAAGCTGTGTGGAGAGCAGTGCATTATTTTGCAAATTAAACAAAATGTGGTTATGTTTTAGAAACAAACTCTGTCTTTCATCCCATGCCTTTCCCAATTCTGTAAATTTTCCCAAACTCTCCCATTGCAGAACAGGGGAAGGTAGGAGTTTTATATTCCACAGATGAAGCCATTTCATTAGGTCAGATTTTAATTTGTGTTTAGTCAAATATGTACCACATTGTCCCTCCACTCCGAAGTTCACCATAGTTGTTTCTGCTCTGTCACTCTATGACAGATGGCCAGAAAACTAGAAAGGCCCATCTGTCCTCTTGTTCTCTCCCGTCTACATTTAGTTTCACTGATGCTAGAGTGCTAGTTAAGAAATAATAAGAGATGCATATATCCAAAACCAGAAAAGGAAGAGATTGCATAATAGTGACTGCAAAGGAGGACATCCTGAAAAGTTCTCAGTCACAGAAACAAAATGCACAAGGTCATATGGCTAATAAAGTGGCATTAAGGATCTGTTTTAGGTCTCATTCCCAGGTCTCTCTTCCTCCCTCTCTTCTTTCCTTCCTCCTTTACTCTCTTCTTCCCTTTCTCCCTTCCTTCTTTAACTATTATGAAGACCCATAGTATAATTTTGCTGAAGAGAGGATGCAATTTCGACTTCTGATGAGAATGTGAGCGTGGAAGGTTTAGAGCTTCACTGCAGAACTACAAGGGCATAAAGAGAATTCTAGATGGTCTAAAGTGATGAGATTTGCCCCAGTTACCATTGCTGGAGGCAGATCTAAAGCACTTGTGCTCTCCACTACAGAGGTTAATCATAACCTGAATGTACACGCTCCAAAAGATTTCATTAACTGCTTTTTCAAGGGCATATCTGGCATAGGTTTCAGTGGTCTAGCAATTTAAACTTGCTTTTGAAAAATCCTTAAGGTTCTCCTATTATTGTAATAAAACCTAAACTACAACATCGGACTTCAGTTGCAGGCACTTATGCTACCTTCCCATGACTTGGATGGTTCTAACTCCCACATCTGTTTCATGCAACTAGGAATTCTCAGTTGTAGACATTGTAATAGTTTTTTAAAGTGGTGAAAAGATGGAAATGGAATATGCTACTGTGAACAGAGAAAAATGCCCTACAGGTTCACTGTGCATTTATTGAACAGCATCAATAGCTGGTGTGATAAAAGTGAAACTCTGTCACAAGTTGAACTAATATGTTTGAAAACACTTAAGTACACAGTGATAATATTTAGTTAAAGGGTCTAAGAGGTAACTATTGGAATTTTATTAAAGGGTATATCTGAATGAATGTAGCATTTATTTGACTTAAGCTTAGCGTTTGAATGAAAATGTTTTGCTTACCAAGCACTTGGATCAGGAAGCTAAATGCAAAGCTCTGTGGAACCAGACTTCTGGAATGGCTTCATGCCTACAAATGCAAATTATTGATGAGTAGGAGCAAGAGAGATCAATGATGTTATATAAACTAAATCCTAAGAGGGCCAGTTCACAAGTATGATTAATTTAGTACCTAGGTATAGAATGAAATATAACTACCACATCATGCCAAAATCTGAGGTTACATCTACTTTTTTCAATAACAATTATCTTTCAAATAACATTCATGTACTGATTGGGCTAACACATAAAACTAGAAAATATCACCTTGAGCCTTCCAATGGGAGCAATGATGAAATGTCACATCATTTATCAAGTAGTTGTATGTCTATTTGTGGATTTTTAATTTCTTTGAGAGTGCTTAAAATTGGCATAGTAATACAATTTACTGATGATTATGGAATACTCCTTTTTTTCCCGTGGAATTCTTAAAAGAGAAATAATGTCAGTACTTTTTCTATACCTTTTCTATTCCTTCTTCTTGAGGGGATGAGGTCTTAACTATGCTTATGGAAGTCCTCCATCTCTTTAAACAAAATAGCCTTTTTGTTTAAAAGACCAAGATAGGTCGGTAAATTTTTTGATTGCCCTTCCACAAATGATATTTTTCTTTTATATGATAAAATTTTGAGATTTTAATCTGATTTAAATATGGAAGTTATATTCTTTTAATTTCTTCTCTCTGAAGATCTTCAGTGATAATTTATATATTTACTTAGAACTTTTTAAGTATATGTATTATACACTTATACACACACATATATACACATATACCCACCCTGAATATAGAAAACTACCAAATGTGAGTTATTGGCTAGCATTTTCCATACCTTCCTTATATAAAATATATTTATTATAAAAAAATCAAACAATAAAAAAGATATGAGTAGAAAACTAAAAGTACACTTTGCCTTCCATTCTCATTTCTGTCTCATAGGCAACTGTAGTCATACTAAAGTACACTTAGATATGTAGTCAGAGTTTTTCTAATCATAGAGTATTATCTATCTAACCAGCTTGCTATCATGTATTTATACAACATCTCTTCTACTATGTAACTATCTCGATGTTAAGCACCAAAATTTGACTTTGGTTTTGAGTTTAACAGAAGTCTGCTATTAAGCTCTGGATCAGTCTTGGCTAGTGGAAAGCCAAATATTTGAATAACTACTCCTGTGTCATTTTTCACATCCTTTAACTTGTATCTTACTGGCCAACAGTGAACACATAGGTTAACATCATGCCTAATCAAACCTGAATGATGCATGTCATTCACTTTTTATTAATATCTAATTATTTACCTCCAGTTTTATGTAAACTTTTTAGATATAATTAAGAGAGAAAATATTCTTATGTGCTTTAGGTTTTGAAGTTCTATTAGTCAAATGTACTCCAAATGTTTATTTATTATTGCAGGTATAAGAGGGTGCAAAAATTAGTGGTGATTGTGAAGACTAATAGTTTTAGGTATAAATGTGATTACAAACTTTCAAGTAGTTAAACTAGAAAATAGATTGACAAAAGATGTATATGTGTGTGTGTACATATACATATACACACATATATATGTATATTCATAGAGACACTAGATAAGCCAAAAATTGTAGGAAAATAGCATTTCCTTTTTGAGCGAATGTTCACCAAGTTTAAAAGGTTAAATGGTAATAAAGACAATAAAAATAAAGCATAGATGATTTCAGATGACCAGTTCAAATTTGCATCAAACTGTTGGATAGACTGTTATTCTTAACAAAACAAACTTATAAAAACTGAACTTCATTATTATTAGGTCATGAGTCCTTCAATGAAGAAGTTTCATTTGGGAATTTTTACCAATTGAAAGGACAGATTAAAAGTATAATGTCAACTTTGCCATGTCACATTCATTGAGAGGGAAAATTTCCAAAATCATATCCAATAATACATATGATAAATTACTTTGATTAGAAGTCATAAAGAACATAAGGATAGACTCAAGAAGGAAGTAGACTTCCATTTAACTTCTATGGATAACTTCCAAACTCAATCCCTTTTTCTCTTAGCAAAATTTGACACAATTAATTCCTTTCTCCTTTTTGAAATACTGAATTTCACTTACATTTCACCACATGCTTATCTTTCTGCCTATTTGCCTGGCTACTGTGTTGAATCTCATTGCTGATTCATATTTATTTTTTAAACATCCAATATGGGACTTTCCATTCTCCTCTTACTTAGTACTTTCTCAACAGGTTATCTCATTTATCCCTATGGCTTCAAATATCTCTGTACTAATAGTTCTCAGATTTCTATTTCCTGTGTAGATTTTTTTCCTTTAATATGTAGACATGCAGGTTTAACTGCATTTTTTTTGATATTTCTACTAAGAAGTTGCAAATGCATCTCAAATTGATTTTTTTTTTTTGCACAGAATTTTGTAACTTATCCCATAGTCTTCCAAATTCTGTTGCTTAGTCTTTGTCATTGCAAAATAAAAGCTCATCAGGTCCTTCCTTGATATCCTCTCCTGACTCATTTCTTTTTTTTTTTTTTAAATTTTTATTTATTTATTATAGTCACACAGAGAGAGAGAGAGAGAGGCAGAGACATAGGCAGAGGGAGAAGCAGGCTCCATGCACCGGGAGCCTGACGTGGGATTCGATCCCGGGTCTCCAGGATCGCGCCCTGGGCCAGAGGCAGGCACTAAACCGCTGCGCCACCCAGGGATCCCTCCTCACTCATTTCTAATCACTAATTACTAAGAGCTGATTTCCTCTTACATTTTTTTTCATCTCTCTCTCCTATGTTCCTTTCAGTAGGTCTACAATCTACCAACACCTTTTTCTAGAATATTACAGCAGTCCCCTAACTCATCTCCCCTATAGCCAGTCCTCCCTGTGTCAACTCTGTTCCTCAACTTAATAAAATGCAAATCTAATGATAGAGTCTCACTGCTTTACATCTTTTGTTGGCTTCTTTTGGCTTTTAGATAAAGACCAAGGCTGCACATAATCTCATATCACCTTCCCCATTAGTCTGTACTTTTTGCCTGTTAGGATTTTTTTTTTTAATGACTTATTTTTTAGTTCCTTTAGTCTATTGTGCTCATTTGTACTTCAGGCTCTCCCCAGCATGTTTTCCTACCTCTCTCCTCTCTTGTTCCCTATTTTACTCCCATTCACTCATTCTCTGATCTCAACTGAGACATCGCAGTATATTCTTTTCCTTTATAGCTTGCCATAGTTTGTCATTACAAATACTCATTAATGTTATGTCCCTTTTCCCTATGAAGCTCTAAGGGACAGCTGCTCTACTTATTTTGTTTTCCTCTGTGTGTTCAGCATCTTGTAATAGACAAAGATAATTTTCAATAAATATTTTTGGCTTTCACATATGAAAAGTATGTATTAGAAGGGCAGAACTTACAAGGAAATAGCATCAGGGAGGAGAATGAAGTCCCTCCATGGACTGCAGTTTCTCAGTTTTTAAATGACAGGTTTCTTCCTGCTATAACATTCTATGCTTTCTGATCAATAATATTTGCTCAATTTTGGAAATGTATATTCTTTAGGGGGATAAAATTTCTGCAGTAATCCTATTACATCTTATAGGTTGACTGAATCTGCCGTTTTATAGTTATCACAACTCAGAATAATGTGAGATGCTTGTCATCTCAAGCAGATAAGTTTTCAGTCTAAAAAAATATATATAGTACCAAAGAAATATGAAGTGTTGGACATTTTCTTTTAATTTGAATGATCACATTTTAGAAATTTCAAGCAGTTCAAAATCTTTCAAATTAAATACAAAATTATTTTCAAAAATGCATCCACATATATTGCCATCTCTTTATTAACTGAATAGTCTAGGATACTATTTCTTGGCTTTCTACTATTTTTTTAAATGAAGGGAAGTATACATATTAATGTATAATTACAATTTTACTAATTACACTTTATTTTTTTAAGATTTTATTTATTTATTTATTTATTTATTTATTTATTTATTTATTTATTTATTTATTTATTATGAGAGACACACAGAGAGAGAGAGAGAGACATAGACAGAAAGAGAAGCAGGCTCCTCCCAGGGAGCTCAATGTGGGACTCGATCCCTGGAATGGGGATCACACCCTGGAATGAAGGCAGACACTCAACTGCTGCGTTACCCAGGTGTCTCACTAATTACACTTTATATAATAATTATAAAACAAATATATTAAGCTGTATGCACCTTGAAACTTTTGAAGTGCAGATAAAAATACAACTTATGGTTGAGCCAGTTCTAGGCTAACAAAATAATTGCCTTCCAAACTCCAAAACATCTTGTGGCACCAGGAGTGCAACACAGATTATCTGGGCAGGTGGTAGTTCTTAAATCCAGGCTTAGTTTTCTACAACCACTCCTTGGAGATTTACATGATCTAATTGAGGAACAACATCATGAACCTGAAATTTAGAGCCACACAGGACAATTTGATCTGGCATTAAACTGTTTGTTGCATAAAGTCTGCAACCCACCAAAATCTCTTAAAATAACTTTAGTGTATATAGTTCTCCAAATTAGGGCAGGTGAAGTTGCTGTATGCAATTTTGGTTTAGAGCTTCTTGGGTAATGTCTAAGACATCAAGATAAAGATTTTCAAAGCATAAAGAGTTGAAAACACCTCTCCTCCAAAAAACAGCCAAGAAAACAAACAAAGCCAACTCTTTGACAAGAAGTTGCTGCTAAATGCCATAAGATTAGAGAGGAAGTTGTAGCTTTGCAACAGACTCTTTACTTGACCTCATCTGCCGTTCTATTTTAGTTACATTGTTCTACTGATGAGGTTGGATTGATAACATTCCCCAACCCAGAGAAACATAAATGAGATATTAAAAATGTGTTGGAATTTGTCCCCTAAAATGATAGGGGTGATTATGATTTTATAATGCATATTGTAAATATCTCACTTATGTTTTAAAACAAGAATTTAGGGATTTGTTTTCAGGGATTAAAATTAAAATTGCTTAAACTTTATAGTAATGTTGTTTTTAATTCAAATCATTAAATTAATGTATGAGTTTATCTGAGATAGAAAGACATAATCTTTATCTGAAAGATCAGACAGTATACTACTATCAATTCAAAGTAGTCATTAACTATCAAAGGATAGGTAAGATGAAATGCTCACAAGAAAATGAAAGCAAAAATATATACCTAGGGATATTATATCAAAGATGAAGAGCTAGCCACATATGTAAAAAACAAGATTCTGATAGCTGAATATTTTACTTTCCATTATGACAACAGATATTTCTATCACTGAGTTTTATCTAAGTACCATTTTATTTTCTATCAGAATATGCATTGCATTTTTGATAATTTTTTCATTTGGAAATAACTATATTCAACAATTAAAAAACTTTGAGATACATGTCACTTTACAAAACAGAAATATTCTCCTACTATTCCTACTATGTAATTTCCACAAAGTCAGTCTATATTGTTGAATCTCATATACTCCTAAAGTTTTCAGCTAATATTCAAAAAAGAAAGAATTCAAGACAGACAACACTGGATTTAAAACATTAAATTGGGGTATTGGGGTAGGATTGTATTGGGGTAGGATTTAGGTTGGGTATGTTAAATACTGGTGCTTCTTACTTAACTTCCAAGACAACATTGTTTTGTGAGGTGTTTTTGCCCATTTTTCTCTTGGATTTTTTTTTCTTACTAACTTACTTGAATTATTAATGTATTCCGATAACTAATTTTGTATTACAAATCTCTTCTGGTATGAGCATAATAATATTTTCCTTTTGATTTTTAAGATTTGCATCTGTCTAGAAAATATCTTTTACCCTTTCCCTGTAAAAACAATATTCTCTTATATTCTCCTTTTGCATTTTTCAAGATTTTATATTTCCAGTTAAATCTTTCATTCATTTGTAATTGATTTTTTTGCAGCATTAGATACCTTTTCTTTTCTCTTAAGTGATGTTTAACTGTCCTAGCACAGCTAACTGAAAATTCTATACTTTCTCTACTGTTCTTCAATGTCATGTATCAGGTTTTGCACACACCATAGTGGATAACAGAGTCAAAACAACAAACAGAATACTCTGACTCATCAGACTTATGATGTTGGCAAGGTGGTGATGGTTTTCCTATAAGTGAAATTAATAGGAAGTCTACTGAATTCTTACTTAATCTGTATAAACAGACAAGAAGTTAGCAGAAGTCTAACCTAAATCATAAAAATAGAGGTTTAGTACAACTCCTTCTATGTTTTTTTAGTAGAAGCACAGCACACCTCTGAAACCAGACATCTATTCTAGCAGAGACTTATATTCAGAAACAAGGTGAACAAATTTCCCAAGAGGATCAGTAGCAGAAAAATGGAAAGGACTGTTCTACTTCTCAGTTCTAAGATGCATGTGTTCTACCTATTTTAGGAACACAGAATCATTTAATAACTTTTAATTTTAAGTATAAAATGCATTTTGAAGGACAATATCCTAATCTCAGAATGTATTATATCCATGATGTCTTTGGAGAGTTTATTTCAGAAAATCCACGTTTTGAAATGGAGTAAGTGAAACGATCTTGCCCTTTCTACTGTAAGTAATTGCAGAAATGGAAAAAATAGATAAAGTAAATATTTTTATAGAATGTACAAGAGGCACTACAGTAGTTCCCCCTACTCACTGTCTCAATTTCCAGAGTGTCAGTTACCCAAGTCAACCACAGTCTGGAAGCAGATTATCCTCCATCTCATGCATTATCATAAGGTCTGCAGTAGCCTAATACTAGATCACAATACCTACATCATTCACCTAACTTTCTCTTCACAAAAGGCTTTTTATCACCTCACATCATCACAAGAACAGTAAGGGTGCAATACAATAAGATATTTCAAGAGAAAGAGAACACATTCACATAACTTTTATTACAATGTAATTTTATAATTGTTTTATTTTATTATTGTTGTTAATCTCTTACTGTGCCTAATTCATAAATTAAACTTCATCATATATAGGTATATATATATTTATTATATATATTAAGTGTATATATATTATATATACTATTTACTATATTATATATTATAAATATATATTATATTATACAGTTAATATATATCTGTATATATATATATATATAGAAAATATATATGCTGAATATATAAGTCTGACTCGTGCTATATTGGGACTCTGGCTCCCTGGGATTCAATATTATTGGTGGCCGGCCTTGTGTGGACAACCAAGATGGATCGTCCGCTGAAGGAATCTTTGTATCCAAAATAGTTGACAGTGGGCCCACAGCCAAGGACGGAGGCCTGCAAATTCATGACAGGATTATTGAGGAAGAAAGAGGGCGAGTAGGGGGTGGAGCAGAGAGAGAGACAAGCAGACTCCCTGGAGGAGGGAGTCCGACATGAGGCTCAATCCTACAACCCTGGAACCATGACCTGACCTGAGACCAGGAGTCTGCTGCTTAACCGACTGAACCACTCAGACGCTAGAGGCCCCTCAAAAATGTCTTAAATTAGAAATACTGCCTTTTTACTATCATATTTTATGAAACAGTTTTACTAAAACTTCACTTGCATATTAAAAAAAAGCCCTTGCTGAAGAAAATTATGCTTTTCTATATATGTGTGTGTGTGTGTGTGTATATATATATATATATATATATATATATAAGCATAATCAATACAGGGTTCACTACTATCCATTGTTTCAAGCATTCACTGAGGGTCCTGGAATGTATCCCCATGGATAAGGGGGAACTTCTATATGGGACTGTGGCCCCTGGGATAAGAAACAATTATAGTGAATCTTATAATCATGCAGATTTCTGCCTGGAGGACTTTCTGCAAGGGCAGTAAACCCATGTGAAGTGGCAGTCTTATTGAATTGGGGAGATTGAGATAAGAGATCACAGAGGCAAAACTGGAAAAGAGGTTGCTATGTAAATTAGGAGTTCCAGAAATCAGATTGGAAACTCTACTGTTCATTGCTGAATACTAAACAATGTATTTATTAGGGTGAAATATCACAAGATTAGGTAAAGTATGACCATGAAGCTATACTCTGACCAATTCCCAGAGCTCATATAGGACTGAGTTCCAACCAGCTAGAGGAGGATCATTGAATTCACAAGCCATTTGGTACAATGTAGATATGTCACCTTAGTAATAGAACTAAAGTAGTCCTAAAGTAAATATCACTGTAGGCATACTATAGGGCTCCTGGCTGGCTCACTCAGTTGAGCATTAACTCTTGATCTTGAGTTCAAGCCTAATGTTGGGCATACAGATCACTTAATTAAACAAATATTAAAAATCTCTGTAGATGTAACAATTTTTTTTTATAAAAGCTTGAAATAATTAAATTGATCTGTAAGCAGTATACCTGCTGGAAAGGTCAAAGTCCAACACCCATTAAAGGAAGCCAGTAATATCTAACACTCAACAATGCAAAATTCAAAATGTCCAGCATCCAATTGAAATTTATGACACATTTGAAGAAGCAGGAGAATGTGAGACATAAACAGGGAAAAATAATCAATAGAAATAGATGCAGAAATGGCAGACATACTTACAGTTAGATCAGAAAAGGAATGAAGAAGGCTATTAGAAATATATTCAGGAATTTTTAAAAACTATGAAAATGAAGAAAAGGGAAAAGGAAAATACAAAGTAGAAATGTGTAACTTGCAGAGCAGAAAAATACAATTTTGCAATAAAAAATCCACTGGGTGGAATCAAGAGCATATTAAACATTACAGAAGAAGTTAGTGAACTTGAATACTAGCTATAGAAACTATTTAGACTAAATGACAGAGTAAAATTAAATTTAAAAAGTGAAATCTAAGTTAATATTAGGAGTTCTATAATGTGGATAATTGGAACAAAAATATGAGAAATAAAGATTGAAGTTTTTACTAAATTTGAGAAAAACTACAAACTCATAGATCCAAGATGTTCAAAATATTAAGCAAGATAACTACAAAGAACAAGTTTTAAAAACAACCCCAGGAATCAATTTTATGACAACAAAGAGAAAAAAAATGCCACACTTCTCAACATAAATCCAAAAAGCAACAGGACGAAATCCTTAAAATGTTGAAAGTTAAAAAAAAAAAAAAAATCCAAATTCTAAAAACCGAACAAACAAAAAAACACACACAAAACCAAAAAACTCTGTCTATAGTCAGTGGGGAAAAACTAAAAAAAACGAGAGGATGGAATAAAGACATCTTCATAACAATCCACACTGAGGGAATTTCTAGTTCTTTAGGAGGAAGAAAATAATACCAGGTATCAGTATCTATGTCATGGAATGGAAAGTGCTAGAAATACCAAATATGACGGTAAATATGAACAATTTTTTTCAATTTTTAAAAGTTATTACAAATCATTGAATGAAAAACGAAACATTAGGTGCATTCTATAAACATACATACAATTAAAATGAATGACAACTGTAAGATGGATGAAAGGAGAGACATGGATTATAGTATTATATCACTATATTATTCATGATGTATTATATTATTTAAAATTTGATAGTGATAAGTTAAGGATGCATATAGTAAACTTTAGAATAAACTACGAAAATTTTTTTAAAAAAGAAAACCAAGGTGGTTATGGCGGTTCCAGCAGCAGCAGCAGCTATGGCAGTGGCAGAAGGTTTTAATTACTGCCAGGAAACAAAGCTTAGCAGGAGAGGAGAGCCAGAGAAGTGACAGGGAAGCTACAGGTTACAACAGATTTGTGAACTCAGCCAAGCACAGTGGTGGCAGGGCCTAGCTGCTACAAAGAAGACATGTTTTAGACAATACTCATGTGTATGGGCAAAAAACTCGAGGACTGTATTTGTGACTAATCGTATAACAGGTTATTTTAGTTTCTGTTCTGTGGAAAGTGTAAAGCATTCCAACAAAGGGTTTTAATGTAGATTTTTTTTTTTGCACCCATGCTGTTGATTGCTAAATGTAATAGTCTGATCATGACGCTGAATAAATGTGTCTTTTTTTAAATGTGCTGTGTAAAGTTAGTCTACTCTGAAGCCATCTTGGTAAACTACCCCAACAGTGTGAAGTTAGAATTCCTTCAGGGTGATGCCAGGTTCCACTCGAAATTTATTTGCAACCTGCTTGGGCACAGAAGCCATTGTCTCCACAAACCTTGGTGTGGTTGAACTGACAGTTAATGTGTTGTGACCTGGAGTTCACCGTTAAAAGTGTCACCCAAGCAAAGTCCTGGAGTTTATTTGGTTATTATGATTGTTGGCACATCCTATGCAATATATCTAAATTGAATTATGGTATCAGATAAAATTACAGATGGGATTAAAGCTTGTGTATCGTCCATTATCATGTGTAATCAATAAATGATTTAATATTCTCTTGAAAAAAAAAAAGAAATACAGTTTATGAGGCAATAGTGGAAATAAAATTAAATAGTAAAAGTGGTAAGTTAATCCAAAAGACAAGAAAAACTGGGAAAAAATAACAAAAAAATAGTGGGAATAGAATACAAACAGCAAGGTGGTAGATTTAAGTCCAACAAAATCAATAATTTCATTAAACATGAAAAGTCATACTCCAAAGGAACAGGAGACTCTGTCAGGCTAAATAAAAAAGCAACACTCAACTTTATATTGTACACAGAAAACACATTTTAAGTAAAAAATACAAAGAGGTCAAAGGTGAAAGAATGGAAAAATATACATCAAGTAAACACTAATCCTAAGAAAAGTGGTATGACTAGGTTACTAACGTAACACCACATTTTTCTGATACATGTTTACATGATATATATCCTTTTCTCTCCCATCTCCTCATTCCATAATTATTTAAAGTATTAGACTGAAAACCAGTAGTTTGTAAGACTATAGAGGACTACAGCAACTCTAACAATGGCATTAATCAATAATCATCAGACATTTCACACAATGTCTGATTTTATATATATTATATATATATTTATACCTATATAATTTTAAAATTTACTTTTGAAGTCTAGTTGACATATAATCCTATGTTATTTTCATGTGCGCAAAAACAGTATATATGCTCATGGATTGGAATAATTAATATTATCAAAATGTCCATATTACCCAAAGTAATCTAGAGATTTAGTGCAATCCCTATCAAAATACCAACAGCATTCTTCACAAAACTAGGACATATAATGCTGAAATTTGTATGGAACCACAGAAAGTTCTGACTAGCCAAAGCTATCCTGAGAAAGAAGAAAGCTAAAACTATCACATTTCTAGATGTTAAGATATACTACAAAGCTTTAGTGATCAAAAGAGTATGGTACTGTCACAAAAATAGACACATAGATCAATGTAACAGAATAGAAACCCCAGAAATAAACTCAAATTTATATGATCAATTAGTCTATGACAAAAAGGAGGGAAGAACACGCAATGGGGAAAAGATAATCCTTTCAATAAACAGTGCCAGGAAAACTAGACAACTACATGTAAAAAAATGAAACTGGATCACTTTATAACACTATAGATAAAAATATACTCAAAATGTATTAAAGACATAAATCACAAAGTTTAAACCATAAAAATCCTAGAAGTAATCACTGAAAGTAATTTCTTGGATAGCAGCCAGAGGAACATTTTTCTAGATATGTTTTCTGAGGCAAGAGAAACAAAAGCAAAAATAAGCTATTAGGACTATATCAAAATAAAAAGCTTTTGAATAGCAAAGAAAACCATGAAGAAAATGAAAAGACAACCAACTGAATGGGAGGAGATATTTGTAAATGATATACTTGATAAGGGGTGAATATCCAAAAAATATAAAGAGTTTATACAACTCATCATCAAAAAAAAAAAAACAAAAACACAAACAATATGATTAAAAACCAGGCAGAAGACCTAAAAAAGACATTTCTCCAAAGAAGATATACAAATGGTCAGAAGACACCTGAAAAGATATTCAAAATCACTCATCATCAGAGAAATGCAAATCAAAGCCACAATGAACTATGACCTCATACCTGTTAGAATAGCTAAAATCAAGAAGACAGGAAACAGCGAGTGTTGGTGAAGCTGTGGAGAAAAAGGAACCCTCATGCATTGTTGGTGGGAATGAAAATTGATCCAGTCGCTGTGGAACAGTATGGAACTTCCTTTAAATATTAAAAATAGAAATACTATATGATTCAATTAATTCCATTATTGGGTGCTTAGGGAAAACAAAAACACTAATTTGAAAATATATATGCAAAGATTTATGTTTATTACAGCATTATTTACTATAGTAAAGACATGGAAGCAAATTAAGTGTGCATCAATAGATGAATGGATAAGGAAAATAGGGGATCTATAAATGGAATTTTTTTTTTTTTTATGATAGTCACACAGAGAGAGAGAGAGGCAGAGACACAGGCAGAGAGAGAGGCAGGCTCCATGCACCGGGAGCCCGACGTGGGATTCGATCCCGGGTCTCCAGGATCGCGCCCTGAGCCAAAGGCAGGCGCCAAACCGCTGCGCCACCCAGGGATCCCCACAATGGAATATTACATAGCCATAAAAAGATGAAATTGTGCCACTTGAGACAACATGATGGACCTAGAGGGTATTATGCAAAGTGAAATATACCAAACTGAGAAAGAGAAATATCATTCCACTCATAAATGGAACCACAAAATGAATAAACAAACGAAAAGCAGAATCAGAACTATAAATACAGAGAACAAACTAATAGTTGCCAGAGAGGAGAGATATGGGAAGTTGGACAAAATTGGTGAAGGGACGAGCAGTTAGTGAATGAGTAAGTCATGGGAATAAACAAACAAACAAACAAAAACCAAAAAAAAGAAAAAAACAAACAAAAAAACAACAAAACAGAGCATCAAGAATAGAGTCAATGATATTGTAATCGTGATACAATAGGACAGATGGTAGCTATACTTGTGGTGAACATAGCATAATGTATACACTTGTGGAATCACTAAGCTCTACACCTGAAACAAATATGGTGTGTCAACTATACTCAAATAAAAAGAAACACAAAAACCACAGTGTATGTGTATGTATATAAATATTTTATATATTTTTAAAGCTCTCAAGGATCACTAACAAAAATGGACCAATTTCTGAGCCATAAACAAGTCTCCGAAATTTTAAACAAATGGAATCTTATGGGACATATTCTCTGACAGAATTAAGTTAGAAATTAGTAACAGAGGGCACCTGGGTAGCTCAGTCGGTTGTATCTGCCTTCAACTTGGGTCCTGATCCCAGGGCCCTGAGATCGAGCCCCGCATCGGGATCCTAGCTCAGTGGGGAGGCTGCTTCTCCCTTTCCTCTGTCCCTACTTGTTCTCTCTCTCTGGGTTAAGTAAATAAAATCTTTAAAAAATGTTTTAAAAAATTAGTGACAAAGATATCTAGAACAATGAACATTTGGAAATTAGCAATACTCTTCCAAATAACCCATGAGCTATTGAATAACAAAGGAAGTTAAATATATATTTGAAATGAAAAAAAGTGAAAACATAATCTATCTGGCATTTAGTTTTCAATTTTACTTTTAGGACAAGTCTTTATTTTTAAAATATTTGTGTATGGTGTGAAATAAGGGCCAACTTTTTCTCTCCACATAATTCATTTGTTCCAGCAAATTCTTTTTAAAAGAATACTATTTCCCCACAAATCACCTTGATACCTTTGTTGAAAAACAATTTATGCATTTGCTGTTTAACTGTAGTTTGTTCCATTGATCTGTTTACCTTATGTGAACACCACACAATCCTGATGACTTTAGCTTTATATTAGAATTTGAAATTGGGTAATGAAAATCTCCTTTGATCCTCTACCAAAAAATTGTTTTGGTCATTATATATCTTTTGTCATTTCCATATAAATTTTGGAATAAGGATAGCAATTTCTACAAACATTGAATTGGGATTTTTGAGTTGGATAAAATGTTCTCTTTTTCTATAATAATAGGTCTTAAAATTTATTTTTCTCAGTAATATAGTCACTCAAGCCTTCTCTTGGCACTCTTTCATGATATATCTTTTCCCATTTTTTTAAATGTCAAACTATCTTTATATTTAAGCTGCCGAAAGACCTTCCAGAAGTATTTTAAGCAACATAGATGGATTTTGATTTTTAATCCAATAGAATTGAATGACATTGAACTTAATACTCAGTTAACATAGATGTCTTAAATTCATTCCATCTTTTGGGTTTATTCTTTGTTTTATAACATCTTCTTCTTCATTTTCCTTTTTCTTTGATGTCCTATCTGTTGCTATTAATTCATTGTTCTTCTTTTGTACAAATACTTTTAAAAAATAACAAGTATAAGCAAAATGCCATCTGCCCTTCTACCAAGGTGCACTGATCTCTACGTGTTGACCTCACTTTTATGTAAAATGAAGCTTTTAAAATATGTCTGCTGTCCCTTCTCTAGACAAACTCCAAGGATTTACTAAGATGATATAGGTGTCTTAATTAAGCTTTTATAGAATCTTATCATAGAATATTTATGTGGCATGTAGATTAAAACTTTCAGTTGCACCATCTTTATCAATTTATATTTATCTATTACAATGTTTACTGCTTTTCCCACTTTTTTCTCCTTCAATTTGGAATCTATATTCTCAGTAGTATGACCCATTATTTCCTCTTCATGCAGACTTCTAACTCAAGTCATGGCAGGAACCATCAACTTCTTAATTCATTTACTCCACTTAAAAATGTTTTAAAATATTTTATTTATATTTATTTGAGAGAAAGAGAGCATGACTGAGGGGAGGAGCAGAGAAAAAGAGAAAAACACTCTGCTGAGCACCATGCAGTGCTCAATATGACAACCCTGAGATTATGACCTGAGCCGAAATCAAGTGTCAGACACTTAACCAACTGAGCCACCCAGGTGCCCCTCCACTAAAAAAAATAAAATAAAATAAACTTTTGCATTTTGGCTATAGGAAGTACGATTGTCCATGTTTGGTATAAGTTGAAATCTTCCTAGACCAGTAATTTTGATTATCTAGGAGTACTCCACCTGTATTTTGTTTCTTTTCTGTTTCTTTGATAGCTTAGTTATTGTAGGTGCATTGTTATCTCCTCTGTCTAATATATTAATTGGAGTATAGCCCAAGCTGCTTTTGCAAGGGTACCCAACATGAGTGGCTTGAACAAGGCAGAAATTAGTTTTTTCCTACTGGTTGGAACAGTTGAGGGCATCCACAAGCAATCTTTGATTTTTTTCTTGACAGTTTCCTCCAGGATTAGTATGTTTTTGTGGTAGTCCAGAGAAAGAAGTTTGTTTTAAGGAAATGACCTGAAAGTTACACATCATTTCTGCTCATATGCTGTTATATCACTAGTCCCTTGGGCACACTAAGCTCAAACAAGCCCAAGCATTATGGATGATTATCATTATACAGCTAAATTTTGGGGGCTTTGTTGCCAAAAGAAGACGTTAGGGAATGGACTTCGAGAGATATTTATAAGTTTTGTTCTTCATGGATCTGTTATTTCTTGAGATCATTGAGGACATCTTGAGCAAATCTACAAAAAGTAATAGGTGAGCAGTCTCTGATCCTATTGGGTGTTAATGTATCAATGATAAGTTGCCAGTTTATTATCAAAGCACCAGGAAAAAGGTTCTTTGTTCTCTCATAAATTATGAGGTGTAGCCCCTTATTGACCAACCAAAGAGACAGAGACAGTTAGGCTTTCTCCATAGCCCCATGGAAATTCATCCAGAGGCAAGGAAACCAACAGATTTCCTAGGACTGCTCACAAAGACAGACACGGGAGCCCAGAAGCCAAGTTCTGTTGCTAGGTCCACTCATTTCTGTTCTCTAACTGTACCTCATACCATCCTATTTGCTCTGCTATGCGCGACTCCTGTTCTCCACTATAGCTTATTCCAGAGAGGCAACTGTCAAGCAGACTGGACCTGAAGGAGTGGCAGGTATGCCCATGTAGGTGACCATCTTTATAGTCAGATAAAACAAACCAGTGAGCAACAGTGCTTTTAGTTCTTAGTATGTTGTGAGGAAGCTATGTAAGCTAGGAGGTTGGCATACCTGAAAGAAGAAAGAGAAGGATGGTGGTGATGTAAGAAAGCCGTTGTACTACGGGGCAGTGCCAGACCTCCGATATGATATAGATGGTATAATCCCAAATGTAAATTAATAAAATTATTCTAGTTCCAATAATAGGTAAAGTAACAACTTTATAAGTTTATTTACCTTCAAATCTTATTTTTAGATTATTTCCTTAAAATCATTTTTGTAATAAATATTCCACCAAATTTTGGTATTATTTTAATAAATCACCTTATTTCTATAGAACTGACAGGAATCATATTTACTATGCTATTAATATTGGGATTTAAAAATATTTTCCACATTGTAACATCATTAGTTACTTACTTAAAGAAAAATTTCTAACTATATGGTCCATAAAACAAAACCAAAAACTAAGACTTTTAAAGTGGTGAAAGCTACCAGAAGTCACATGGAACTTAAAAAGTGATGATCAGTTTCTATTTTATTTTCTCTTCATATTCAAAGTTATTAAATAAAGTGCCACAGCATGCTAATAACAGGATGCACAGTGAAAAGTAATAACAATGATGGAAAATTCGTGGTAGAATTTTTTATTTGTTTAGGAGAGTAATAATCTCTAGGCTCATTCACATAATTCATTGGCCTTTTTAAAATGACCTAAATTAAGAGATAAACTATACAACCATATAATTGAAATATGAAAAATTAGAGTAGAAGAGGATATTATAGCAATAAAATAATTTTTCAAAGTTAACTTATGAGTAGTTTTCTTAAATCATTTTCCTAATAGCAGCTTTATTGGCATATAATTCATATACTGTAGAATTCACCCATTTAAGCATACAATTCAGTGGCACTTAGTGTATTCACAGAGTTGTGCAACCATCACCACAATCAATTTTAGAACATTTTCATTATCCCCAAAGAAATGCAATAGCCATTACATCATTCCCTACTGCATCCCACCCCTTCACCCTAGCCCTAAGCAATCATTCACCTGTGCTCTGTCTTCATAGATTCTCATATTCTAGACATGTTATATAAATGATACCATACAATATATGATTTTTCGTGTCTGGTTTATTTAGCATCATGTTTTCAAGGTTGTATATACTGCAGCATGAATCAGCACTTCATTGTTTTTTTATGGATGAATGGTAGCTCATTGTGTAAATATATATATATACACACACATATATATGTATATAAAACATATATTGTATAAAGCTTCTCTGTAGCTTTTGATTCCTTTTGGTCTTGATTATGAAAAGTGTACACAGCAGGCCAAAACTATAAATGTTTTTAATGAAAAATCCCCCCAAAATTTATCTTTTTGGCAGCAATGGTAGATTGTTGATTTTATCACACCTAGTTAGATATGGGTGTGATGATTTTTTTAAAGGTGTTAAATAATAAATTAAAATGCCTTCTTTTAATTTGCACATCTATTTTTAACAGGTCGTATTGGGTAATTGTTAATTATATTTCTGAATTTGTGAATTATAGTTTTATATTTGGATTTTAAATAAGTCATGAGGGATTGAGTCATGCTATGATGATGTACTAATTCTAAATATATTTAATTATACATTCACCAGTTGATGGACATTTAGGTTATTTCCACTTTTGGCTATTGTAATACTGCTATGAACATTTGTGTATAAGCTTTTGTTTAGATAAACATTTTCAATTTCCTGAGTATATAACTAGGAGTGAAACTGCTTCGTCATATGATAGCTCTATGTTTAACCCTTTTATGAACTGCTAGGCTGTTTTTCAAAGCACTTGAGCCATCTTGCATTTCAAACAGAAGCATTTGAAGGTTCTAATATTTCTGCATTCTCGCCAACACTAATTATTGTCAGTCTTATTTATAGCTATCTTTGTGGGTATTGAAGTGATATCTCCTTTTAGTTGGTTATGATTTGCATTTCTTTAATGACCAGTCATATGGAGTATCTTTTCATGTACTTACTATTTCTAGCGTATCTTATTTGGAGAAACGTCTATTGATATTCTTTGTCCACTTTGGAATTCAGTCATTTGCTATTGCTGGGTGGTAACAGTTCATTATGTATTCTTCACACTAGTCCCTTAACAGATAAATCATTTGTAGATATTTTCTACTATTCTGTGGATTTTCTTATTACCTTTTTAAAAAATATTTTATTTATATATTTGAGAATGAGAGACAGTGAGAGAGAGAGAGAGAGAGAGACCATGAGCAGGGAGGAGGGGCAGAGAGGGTAGCAGATTCCCCACTGAGCAGGGAAGCCCAACACAGGGTATCCATCCCAGGACCCTGTGATCATGACCTGAGCCAAAGGCAGCCACTTAACCAACTGAGCCATGCAGGTGCATCTTCTTACTACTTCCTTGATGTTATTCTTTGAACACGGAAATTTTTCCTTTTGATGAAGTCAAATTATTCTATTTTTCCTTTGTTGCTTATCTAAGATTTAGTGTTACATCTAATAAGGGTTTCCCAAACTAAAGGTCACAAATATTTGCTCTTATGTTTTCCTTTAAGATTGTTAATAACTTCACCTCTTGCATTTTAAGTAAATTTTTGTATATAAGATGTGAGTAGAGGTCAGACTTCATTCTTTTTATATCGGTATCTAATTGTTCCAGGAGCATTTGTTGAAATTATTCTTTCTCCATTGAAATGTCTTGGCCCCTTGTCAAAAGACAATTGATCATAAATGTTAGAACTAATTTCTGGACTCCCAGTTTCATTCTATTTCCTATGTGTCTAACCTTATGCCAGTACCACACAGTTACTATAAATTTGTAGTAAATTTTGAAATTAGGAAGTGTGAGTTCTCCAATTTTGTTCTTTTCAAAATGTTTTGACTATTTTTGTCCCGTTAAGTTTGCATATTAATTTTAGGGTTGGCTTGTCAATTTCTATGACGATGTTGACTGGGACTGTAATTGAGATTCTGTTGAATCTATAGATCAATTTGGGGAATATTGCCATCTTTATAATAGTAAATCTAACAATCCACAAACATGGGCTCTATCTTCATTTATTTAGATATTCTTGAAGTTTTTTCAACAATGTTTTGTATTTTCAAATACAAAATTGACACATTTCCAGAATATAATTCTTTTTTTTAAATTTTTATTTATTTATGATAGTCACAGAGAGAGAGAGAGAGAGAGAGAGAGAGAGAGGCGGAGACACAGGCAGAGGGAGAAGCAGGCTCCATGCACCGGGAGCCTGACGTGGGATTCGATCCCGGGTCTCCAGGATCACTCCCTGGGCCAAAGGCAGGCGCCAAACCGCTGCGCCACCCAGGGATCCCGTTTCCAGAATATAATTCTTATACTTCTTTGGTTAAATTAATTCCCAAGTATCTTATTTCTTCTGATACTATTATAAACAGAAATAAGTTCTTAATTTCGAGTTGTTCATTGCCAGTGTGTAGAAAGATATTTGATTGTTATGTATTGATTTTGTATTCTGCACATTATTGGACTCCATTTTTAGCTCCAAACGTGTGTGTGTGTGTGTGTGTGTGTGTGTGTGTTTTAGGATTTTTCTGCATATAGGATTATGCCATTTGCAAATACAGATAGCTTTAATTCTTCCTTTCCAATTTGAATACATTTAATAATTGTTTCACTACATTGTTTAGAGATATTTTTTATTAGTTCCTCTTGCAGTTACTATGTACTCAATTTATCAAAATCTTTTCAGATTTATACCAATTTAGTTCCAGTGAGACTTGAAAATATTGCTCCTAATAACTTTATTCTGTTTGCTCCTTTTTGGTGTTACTATTGCTATATGTTTTAAGCTAGCATATAACAAAAGTTACTATGATTATTGTTTTGCAATTTTTTTCTTTTAAAAAAATGAGGGAGGGATCCCTGGGTGGTGCAGTGGTTTGGCACCTGCCTTTGGCCCAGGGCGCGATCCTGGAGACCTGGGATCGAATCCCACGTCGGGCTCCCGGTGCATGGAGCCTGCTTCTCCCTCTGCCTGTGTCTCTGCCTCTCTCTCTCTCTGTGTGACTATCATAAATAAAAAAAAAATTTAAAAAATGAGGGAAAAATAGAGAAAGTATATATTTATAATAAGTGTTCAACTAGTATAATTTACCATTTTTGTTTCTCTTAATTTGACCCACTTGGTCAAAATATAGCTTTGCTTCCACTCATCTTTTTCATGCTACTACTGGTAAATACATTACATTTCCATATGTGATAGGTCCAATAGTATATTTATATTGTATGACTATATAATCATATTCATATAAAACATTTATATTCTACATATTTCTATTTATGTCATGTAATGTATATACAATTGCATACAAATTGTTTTGTACATCTGCTTTTAAAGTTAGCTAAAATGAAGAAGGGAAATATACATTTATGATGTTTTTTATATTATATAATTACTTCTTGCACTGTTAATAGTGCTCTTTGCTTTTTTTCTGGGGATTGGAAGTATATGTGGTTACTTGCTTTCGACCTGAATAACTTCCTTTTGCATTTCTTATAAGATGGGTCTTCTAACAACACATTCTTTTGGTTTTTGTTTATCTGGGAAATTTTTACTCATCTTTTGTGAAAGATAGATTTGCTGATACAGTATTCTTGGTTGACAATTTTTTCTTTGAGCCCTTTGAATATATTGTCCTATTGCCTTCTGGCTTTCATTACTTCTTACGATAAATCAGCTGCTAATCTTATTAGTATTCTCTTGTGACACATTATTTTTTTATTTTGTTTAATTTTTGCTGCTGCTTTCAATATTTTCTTCTTATCTTTGGCTTCTAGCATTTGTACTATGTATTCTCTTGTGACACATTATTTATTTATTTTGTTTAATTTTTGCTGCTTTCAATATTTTCTTCTTATCTTTGGCTTCTAGCATTTGTACAATGACTCCCCTGTGTGTGGTTCTATTTGCGTTTATCTTACTTGGGACATATACACAATGTTTTTATTAAATTTGGAAATTTTCAGCCATTGCTACTTTGAATTTTTTCTGCTCTATTCTCTATTCTTTTGGCATTCTCATTGTGTGTATGTCAGTATGTTAAATAGTATCCCACATTTCCCTGAAACTCTTCATTTTCTTTTTCCATTCTTCTCTTTTCCCTCTGTTCTTTGGAATGCATAATCTTTATCTATCTTGAAGTTCACTATTATTTTTCTTCTGCTCACATGTACCACTCAGCCTCTCTAATGCATTTTTTAAACTTTGTTTTAAAGATTTTATTTATTTATGATAGACAGAGAGAGAGAGGCAGAGACACAGGCAGAGGGAGAAGTAGGCTCCATGCCAGGAGCCCGACACGGGACTCAATCCTGGACTCCAGGATTGCCCCCTGGGCCAAAGGCAGCCGTTAAACCACTGAGCCACCCAGGGATCCCCTAATGCATTTTTACTTCAGTTATTTTGTTCTTCAAATCTAGAATTTCCATTTTGTTCTTCAAAAAATAAGTTATATGTGTTAATATTCTTTATTTTATGCAATATTGTCATCATGCCTTACTTGACTTCTTTAATCGTGGTTTCCTTTAGTTCTTTGAGCATATTTGCAATAGCTACTGTCTGTTAAATTTGACATATGGTGGCTCTCACAAGCAGTTTCTGTCATCTGCTTTTCTTCTTATATATAAGTCACATTCCACCGTTTCTTTGTATGTCACATAAGTTTTTTTAAATGGCTATTTTAGAAAATACATTATAGCAGTACTGCCCCCTTTCCCAACCCTTCCAGGAATTGCTATTGTTGTTTGCTTCTTTGTTTAGTGACTTCCTGGATTATTTTAGTTAAGTCTATTTTCCTTGAAGTGTGAAGTGTTTGGTGTCCTTACTCAGAGGTACAGCCTTGGGAATTCAGACAATCACCTTGAGATGATGGTGATTTTGGTAGGGCTGTCACTTACTAAGTCTTTCTCTTAATCTCTCTGCTAAATTCTGTCTGCTTCTATTGGTATCAGACATAGCTATTAGCTTTCACTGATTGCCTGCTGATTGTTCAATTGCTCTTGACAATGACCTAGGGTACCTTTTTCTAAGGTCTGATGCATTAAATGCATGCCATGTTGCAAGGGCCAGCGTTTGAAGTTAGTTCTGATCTCAGGACTACTCTTCTTAGCTGTGTTCTTGATTCTCTCTACTAAACTAGCTGGCCTATGGTTTTTAGCCTGTTGATCTAATGGAACTACCAGACTCCCTCCACTTAAATATCTACTACTAAAGTTGCCATTATTTATTTTTAAAAGCATCCTTGGGCTCAAACCTCCCCATATTCTGTTTTACAAAAAGTCAGTTCCTTTGGAGATATCTTCAGAGCTCCCTTTTGTTAAGGCTTGCCTTTCCCCTCTGCAAAATCCCTAAATTTATCTCCAAAGCTGGGATAGCAACAGTGACCCATGTCTCTGGAAGAGTTGCTCCTGCTTTGTAAGCAGAAAACTGTGTTGGGGTGCTATCCTATCATCTTTGCAACTTGCTTGTCCCAATTTTGCACCTTCCCTATATAAATGATCTGGAAAAATCTAGCCATTTGATATACTTGGCATAACATGACTCGGGTAGAGCTGCTGCCTTCTGACTAGGAACTAGGTGGTGGAAGATAAAACTTGTCCTTGACACTTGCTTAGAATTTAGACTCAACAACACATTGCCAGGAGGATGAGGAAGGTTGGGAAAGCTGGGGGAAGAGAGAGACCTATTTCTTGATCATTCCCACTCTGTATTAGAGCTTATGCAATGTTGAGCTGATGAGGGGGAAGTGGGGATAGAATGGGTTATGGCTTGAAGGCTGCAGACTCCCAGAGTCCCTATTCTTACAGAGATGTTGCAAATTTCCTTGAATATTTTTTCATTTGCTGGTTACCTAAGGGGCTCTTCACACTACCATTCCAAAAGTCACACTACTCTGAAATACAATTTTTCTTTTCACAATTTTTCTCTATCTTTTAAAATATATTTAAAATAGAATCTAGAAAACTTCATGTTGTTAATATTACTTCTTCCTATATAAGTGACACAAAGAGGCTATGAAAAATATGTAGTACTATTAAATAAAATTACAGTTATTAGAAATATGGAATAATCATACTTTCCCTAGAACAGCATGATGTGTGTTTTTATATAAACAGGCATAGAAATAAACACTTTGATTTGTAGTCTTTGAAATAAATCTTTTGTTAAACACCAGACACCAGGAGCTTTCTTTAACATTTTTTTTGCCAATATATGAAGCAGTTTTATAATATATATGATTTATAAGACTATTCAGACTATGATTTTCACAATATTTACAATGGTTAATTTATATATGGTGTTTTGAGAGAATCAACTGACAGTTTATGGTAATGAAAGATGAAATTCTTTTCCTAATAGGCCTTTAGAAATGTAAAACTTCTTGTTGTTAACAATTTAATGTACAACTATCTCTAGTTATTTAAAACCAGAAAGTCTGATTTCCTCACCCTGTAATGTTGCCTTTTATAGAGACACCAAATCTAATGTGCACATTTTCATTTTCTTTTACAGAGCCTGTTTGTTGACTCATTAAGAGGATAAAAAAATCTGTAGAGAATTACCCATAAAGTCCCTGGATAAAAGCTTTGCAAATAACAGTTGATACACCTTGTGAAGAAATCTATCAGTTTGAAGATATATAAAACTTAAATGTCAAAAGGAAAGTTCCCTTGTAAAGAGAACAAATAGAAGCTATTTTGAAAACCTATTTAGTTAGGCCTTGGCATCTTTGCTTTAATGATTTTGAAGGGCAAAGAAAAAGTCATTTGATTTGATATGCATTATCATACATTAGGAGTCACTCAAAAGTTTTGGCCATTGTATTTAATAATAGTTAAAATAGATTTATATATTGGCTATAATGTAAATTAAAGTTTAATTTGACTCATCCAAAATAATTCTAAATAGGCTGCAACAATTTAGACTTAATCCTTATAATCATTTGCTATACACTTCACAAGTACATATTGAGCATGTATCATGTATTAGGCAGTTATTTTTAAGTTCTTGCTACAAAAAAAGAAAAAAATTAAGTCCTCAGTATTTAAACTTACTAAACTTTTTTTTTTTTTTAAACTTACTCAACTTTTGTATGTACTTCACATAGTCCTATTCATACCTTTGGCCAGAACCTTCCAAATCCATATCAGCTGAATATAATAAATAATAGGGAGATTGTATTAGTTAAGAATATCTGATACAGCTACCTAGTTGACAGAACTGGTTCTAATACTAAATCCTTTGGAAATGGCCTTAGATTAACTTGGGTTTTTCAGGTACTCTGAAGAGGTTATAATGTGTCATCCAGATTCCCTCTCAGAAATGTAGGATTTATTTTCTTCCAGATGTCAAGAAGGTTGTAAAAGATGGTTTTTCAGCTTTACCCCTCTTTTGAGATGATCTTAGTTGAAGAACATTACCTTGCCCAAAGTCATGCCTCCCTTGAGGGTAGACTGCATCCAGTGACTCACTAATAAAGGGATATAGAGGCCTGGCCTTCTTATCTCCAACTCAAAACAATTCTGTGGCCCTTCCAATCTCAAAGCTCTCAGGGGGACCCACTGAGTCCTCTATTGGGGCCACATCATGGCTTCATGTCATACTCTGTCCAACCATTTCTCCTCCCCTTGCCTACATGATAAGCTCATCTTAGAGTCTACTGCCTGGGAACCAACCAGAGACAGGTGTCAAACCTTGTTTAATCAAGTGGACAGAGTCTGTGGCCACATCTTACATAATGAGATTTGTAAGATTTACAAATTTACAAAATTTACATAATGAGAGTGAATAGCTCTGGAAGACAAAGAAATACAGGGGGCTCATTGTGAACCAAGATGCTATGAAAGAGTTTTCTTCTGCAAGTGGCTTTCAGAATGCTGGATACCACAAATGAGTAAAATTTCACAAAACATTTTGAGGTTAACATGTTTTTTAGGAAAGAATTTCTGCAAAGCTATCATCATCTCCTATTATTGCTACCATTCAGAAAATTAAAAAAAAAACAAAAAAACAAAAACAAAAAAAACTTGAACTCCAAAAATCTTGGATGTATATTACTAAGAAGATAAAAATCAACTTCATGAAACAAATCACAATGTTATATCTATTAAAATTTTAATTCTTTTTAATATTAGTAAAAATTGTAAAAATATACTTCTTTGTAGAATTATACCAGTTTAGAATCTATTCCTGCCCAATATTTAAAATTGATTCTCTTTCTTTCTTGTTTTTGGCATTGTCATCAAAATCATCACATTGAAATTTTTTTTTTTAAGATTTTATTTATTTATTCATGAGAAACACACAGAGAGAAGCAGAGACATAGGCAGAGGGAGAAGCAGGCTCCCTGTGGGGAGCCCTATGTGGGGCTTAATCCCAGGACCATGGGATCACCACCCAAGCCAAAGGCAGACACTCAACCACTAAGCCACTCAGGTGCTTATCTGCACTCACCAGTGTCAGAAATAAGGTTGTTATTCTTTAGCTTTCCAACAATACTTACAGATAAGTATCCCACTCCATGATAAAACTACAACTCCTTTGAGCATTATATTACCCTCTTCATGTATTATTTACAGCTATTATGGTCATCTTCTACATTGATTGTAGGTTTTTATATGTGGATCACATACTTCAGATTTATACAACATCATTTCATTATTCAGATGGCCTTTAGCATCATCACATTAAGCATCCTCCCTACCAGGCCAGATCCTAACCTGAACTACTCAAGCTCAGAACTTGAAAACATCATGTGCTTATTCTCAGATCATGACTTATTTTTTTTTTTCAGCAATTTTATTTTTATTTCCTTCACTTTAGCACATCAAAGTTTCCCAAGCCTTGCTATCTTACTTCTATAATCTGACAGATGCTGTATCACTCTTCTCTCACTAACCTTTCTGAATCTCGGGTCAAGTATCTGAATACCTCCTTCAGTAACCCAGATTCCTGTAAATGTATCCCTTGCCACTTTCATCCATCAAAACCAGCATTGAATCGATGCTATGATCTACAATCTCTGCTCAAATTCCTAGTAGAGTAAGTGTTGCTGAGACAAATAACATACCAATGATAATAAAAAGTCAGTAAGCCTGATTAGGACCTCAACAAGCTTTGCTCTTTGTTAGCTCTATCTCTGTTTTCTCTCAATGATTATTCTAAACTTTCATTACTTTCCTATATACTTAGCTCAATTCCCTTCTCTCTCATTCTTTCTGGATGATCTTAATTCTTACTGAGAAAAAAAACAAAACAATCGAACAAGAAAAGTTTGGAGCCATTAGTGACAGTCTCATTCCTCTTACACACACCTGGAAACATATCTATTCCATATTCATTATTCTTTTCTCCATCAGTCTTAAAGATAAGTTTTTCTTGTTTCTGTTGATATAAACACCTTTATAGGTTCCCTTAATTTAATATCCTTTCACTCCCATGAGTGACTTGCCGACTCAATAGTTTCTTCTTTCAACTATTTTATCTTGAATCTCCTTTATCTCTATAGGTAACTTTCCATCAATGCACAGATATGCTTTAATATCTTCGTGGGTTTTTTTCTAAAAGGTTTATTTATTTTAGAGAGAGTGTGTGCTCTAGGTGGGAGGAGGGGCAGAGGAAGAGGAAGAGAGAGAATCTTAAGCAGACTCTTCACTGAGCATGGATCTTAATAAGGGTCTCAATCCTAGGACCCTGAGATCATGACCTGAGCCAAAGGCAGATGCTTAACCAACTGAGCCACCCACATGCCTCAGGAAGCTCTTTTTACTATGCCACTGATGATGTTTAATCGATATACTCAATTGATATTTTTCTTGGTGGAAGGTTATGTTGTTTTTGAGACTTGTGGATGTATTCTTCAGAGTGGCTTTCTGAAACTCCTCACATTATTATTTAGAAAAGCAGGAAAGTAAAAACTTTCTTTTCACTAGCTCTCTTACAGCTATGATTTTGGTTATGAATTGGGTTTTTCCATTTAGATGCACTCAAGCAAGGTTAGGAAAGAATAAGTGGAAAACTGTCCTCATGGCCTGTGGTTATGCTGCTGGCAAACAATATTTGGGAAAGGGATGGTTGCTTTCACTTGTGTCCCAGGGCCCCTTGTCTCACATCCTGTTGTCAAGAACTGGCATCAGCAACAAACTCTTGATCTAATTTTCTAGGCCATAGAGTGATCTGAGCTTTGTGTACCCATTTTCTAGCATTCCCATTGTGAAAGTTTTCCAGTCCCTACTTGTTTTCTCCATAATTCTGATGGTTTGGGAGATACTATTTATTTTTGAGTATCTTTCTAGATAACCTAAACTGAACTGGAACCTTCAAGATTTCTAACAATTTTGTAAAAACCCTATTATCAGTTTAAGTACTTTCCTGCTTAAAAGACTTAATGATGTTTTCTGTCCTTCCACGGCATGAACCCTAACTGCTAAAGCATTATTGTTTACTCTCTCTTTCTTAATTCCTTTCATTGTATGATATTGTATTCTTCTGGTCACTTAATTTCTCATTGTCCTCCACTTCCTTGATGGCCTTCTCTTTCTCTTCCTACCCCTACATGTTGATATTTAGGAACAATTCTCCCAGTTAATAACCTTTCTTTCTTGTGATCTTGTGTCAACTCCTAAATTTATACCAGTAAGTCAGAATTTTTTTCTTTTCACTTTAGACATATTTTTCTTCTGTTGCATATCATCCACATGGTTATTTTATATGTTCCACAAAAATTAACACGTGGAAAATACATTCACTCTGTTTTTCTGTTTCCAAGTATACTTCATCATGTCCTTTCTTAATTGATTTTGCTCCAGCCATACATACTCATCATTTTTATTCTTCTCTCAGTCAAAATTTCATTCTGTGTTCAGTTAACAATCCCTTCTGAGTACTTAGCTGACTTTTGCACCCATTCTTTATCCTACTACCATTTCTTTGATTGGGTCTTTATCTCCCCTCATGTAGACCATAGCAACAGTTTCTTAATTGGCCTTTCTGCCTTTTTCCCTTAAGTTCATTCTTTTACACTATAGCCAGGATACTTTGTTCAAAACACAATCAGGCCATGTCACATCTGAGCTTAGTTCCTTTTAGTGGCTCCCCATTAGCACAAAGCAATGTTTAAATTCCTTAACATGATATTTAAATCCATCAACAATCTGGCTACTATTTATTTCTTTAGTCTCATTTATTTTTTAAAAATTTTATTTACTTATTTGAGAGAAAGAGAGGGAGGGAGAGAGCATGGTGGGGGGAACAGATGGAGAGGAACAAGCTGACTCCCTGCTGAGCAGGCAGCCAGATATGGGGCTCCATCCCAGCATGTTGAGATCATGACCTGAGTCAAAGGCAGGTGCCCCTCTCTAGCCTCATTTTAACGAAAGTTCCTGACTTCTTTTGTATTTGGGCTTTGTATCCTTCTCTCTGCTCTACTGCCAGTGTTTGCATAGTCCATCAAGGAATCACTACATATATTACCATGTTTTACCACATGCATGTCCTTTTTTTCTAAAGTTAAACTATGAGGTCCTTAAGGATAGAACTGTAATACGTTTATATTGTGTATCCCTAATCACTAGCCTGTTTATTAGTAATTGCTCAACAAATGAATAATAATATATACATTTGATAAATCTGTACTGAACACTCAATTTACTTTAACTATTTTATCTATCTTCCCCAGAAGACTATATCCAGTTTATCTCACTTATCTCCAGCATTTAAAAGTCATGGCTGACACACACAAACATATGAAGAAGATGCATTTATTGAATGGATAACATAAGGCATATGTTTTACTGAGATTGTTATTATAGCAAATAATGAATTTTAATTGGAAATCAAAGCTTGTGTATCTCTCTTCACCTCAATTATACATCAACAAACACATATACATTGTCTGTATAGATACTTGCTTTTTGTGTAGGCATATTTTTTCCTGAGATGAGTTGCAATATGTTCCAGACCCATATAAAACTTATACTTAGTATTGTGTATGTAGCACAGTGTGACACATAGTAATTACTCAATAATGGATTTTTTAAAAAAATTTCTTTGAATTCCAATTGGTTAACATACAATATAATGTTAGTTTTAAGTGTACAATATAGTGATTTCACATTTCCATACAACACACAGTGCTCATCACAACTAGTGCCCTCCTTAAGCCTGATCATCAATTTAGCCCATTCTTCCACCCACCTCCCTCTGATAACCATGAGTTTGTCTTCTATAGTTCAGAATCTGTTTCTCAGTTTGCCTCTCTTTTTTACTGCCCCCCCCCCCACCCTGGCTCATTTGTTTTATTTCTTAAATATAATGACATTTTAAATAAATTCCCAAGAACTAGATTTACAGGGGGAAAAAAAAATCTGCCTAAGTCTTCCTGCTGCTATAAGTATAAGAGTTCCCTTAAATGAGTGAATCTTTCATCCTCTAGTGTAGTATATACTGTCCCTTCAAATACAGTAACTTCTCTTGGAAATCATTTTAACTTTTTAGAGTACTTTAACTGTCCTTCAAATATTTGACTTATGTAATCCTTTAGCAGATCCCTAATACCCTTATCCTGGTCTTTTTAAAGCCACAGTTACCAATTGTTTTCTGAAATATTTTAAAACAGAAAACAAAAATAAAATAATTTGGCATTCTAATTAGAACTATTTTTTATGAGGGAGAAGACAAAGATATTAGAGTCCTCCTCCATAGGAGTGGTCTGACACAGTTCAGACACATGAGGACAGGTGTCCAGTGGATCCTGGAGAAGATAAATTAACCTATCTGGTTCCCTAGGGACAGAACCACATGACATCTTAGTCCTTAAAACCTATTTGGTGTGTTGTAATAACAATATGAGTGTCTCAGGAAATTATAATTCCCTTTGGAAAGCTCAGTGATTCCTCTTTTAGTATATTGACATTCTAGAGAAAAGAATTAATCCACATGTTAAAGCCTGTGTTAAAGGCTTCTAAGCAAAGGGAAGTCCATCCACACTTCTCTATTGTAGCCTAAAACCACATCATTAAAAAATTTAGGAATGGTGGAATTTTAAGACTAATGAGAGGCCTCTCATTAATGTAATAGATGAAGTAAATTGAATTAAGGATGAATAATGCAGTTATAGGACCATCAATATTCTCTAGGGAATATTTGCTGTTAACAATATTTATTGTGTAATTCCTTTATATCTGTGAGCAGCTTTAGGTACTTTTTCTACCTAATCTGAATACAAACCCAATGACATTTGTACTATTTTTTGGAACATTAAATATGTATATTTTTTAGGCTAGTAAGCAACTAAGCCAGGATTGCAACTAGAAAAATATTCTCCAAAGCATATTTCCTTTACCATGTTCTTTTTAAAAATATAATTTATTTATTTATTTATTCATGAGAGACACAGAATGAGAGGCAGAGACACAGGCAGAGGGAAGAGAAGCAGTCTCCATGCAAGGAGCCCAATGTGGGACTCGATCCCAGGAATCTAGGATCATGCCCTCAGCCAAAGGTAGTTGCTCAACCACTGAGTCACCCAGGTGTCCCAACCTTTACCATGTTTTATAGTGCTTCTAGTGGATTTAAACAACAACAAAAAAATTAATGCATCATAGAAGTCATAACAGGATGTGTTAGTTTTTTAGGACTGCTATAACAGATTGCCACAAAGTTGGTGGCTTTAAAACAGAAATGTTAAAAAAAAAAAAAAAAGAAAGAAAGAAATGTTTTCTCTCAAAATTCTGGAGGCCACAAGTCCAAAGTCAAGTTGTTGGTAGGGTTAGTTTCTTCTGAAGGCCCTGAGGGAGAATTTGTCCTAATTTCTGGTAACTGCCAGCAATCCTCAGCATGGTTTTCAGACCTCTCTGTGTCTGTCTGTCTCTTACCCTTTCCTTATAAAGATAACTGTCATTGAATGGAGGCCCCTCTCTAAATCAAAGATGATTTCTTCTTGAGATCTTTAACTTAATCACACCTGCATGTTTCCTTTTCCTAATACTATATCCTCAAGTACTGGGGGTTGGGACTCAGACATATCTTTTTGAAGGACACAACTCAATCTATTGCAAGGGGTATGAAGATGTTGTGGGAAATATGATTATACCTAAGTTTAGTTACATTATAAAAATACATTACAAAGAGACCAAACAAAGACCCTAATTTGTCACTGTTTTTTGGCTTAATTGTCCCCCAGTATATGTGAGTAGGCTAAGAGTCCCAGACTTTGTCAAACAGGTGAAAACAATAACAACAAAAACAGATTTCAAAGTTCAGAGTTAACAAGATGCACATCCATGAGTTATCACATTTGCTAAATCTCTTAATGTTACTGAATGTAAGGGAAATTTTTTTTTTTGTCAATAGGAAGATTTGGCTGATTAGGAAATAAATGATAAGATGTGAAGGTTTTTATTCATTTAGGTTCTTGTTTAGTTTTTCTGACTGCAACTCTCTCAGCAAGATCCGCATTTTTTTTTACTGTGTTATATTCACAGTATGGCACTCACTGTCATTTTTAACACCTTTTGAAAGAGTTTACCTGGCTTAAAAATTTCTTTGACTTAGCAAATACTCTAGAAGAAATATGTATGTTTTAATGATTTGCAACTCATGAAGCTGCTTTTTATATCCCAAGTGAGACTGAAAGAGTAATGATTTTAGGCCTGGCCACATTTTCAGGAAAACTTGCAAAGATATTAGGGACATGAATAAAAAAATATCGAATCAGCTTTATATTTTACACCAGTGACAACATATCACAAGTCAAAAACGATTCCTACTGGACCTAAATGTACAAAAATGTCTTACTTTGAAAATTGGAATAGTATTTCCAGTTCAGTAAGAATAAGAATACAGTTTTTTAATATGTAAAATCCTAAGTTGATAGGCTTGCTGTCAAATGTTTTAAAAAATGGAAAAAAGTATAGTGATAAATTGACAAGAACTGAATAATTAATCAAAAATACTTTCATGTTAGAAAAACCAAAATTATAGTTAATTTAGAAAGCTAATTAGATACTCAAAATTTTTTAGGAAATATATTACAGATGTAAAAATAGGATGACAAAGTTAAAATTATTAATGTCATTAGAAGATATATACATCTAGTAAGGAGAGTGTTTCTTTTTTTATTTTTTTTAAGATTTATTTATTTATTCAAGAAAGAAACAGAGAGAGAGGTCCAGACACAGGCAGAGGGAGAAGCAGGCTCCATACAGGGAGCCTGACATGGGACGGAATCCTGGGTCTCCAGGATCACACCCTGGGTTGAAGGCAGCACTAAACTGCTGAGCCACCAGGGCTGCCCCAAGGATAGTGTTTCTTATAAAATAGTATCAGTTCCTCATCTTGACTACTGAGATGCTAATTTCTAAAAAGAAATAAGAAGGGGAGTAGCCACAGAAATCCCACACTTTCCAGTTATCAACTTAGTCCAGGTGTGAACTATGAGAATTTCAAATTTTGAAAAGCAATTCTTTTGACCAATTCACCTGATTTTCTCAGCGTGACCTATATTTTTTAGTCATTAGCCATTTATACAGAGAACAAATGAGAAGTTGTTCTGGTTGTATCCTTGATACTTCAACATTATCTCAAGTTCAGATCCATTATTTTGTCTTACCAATTTGCCACTAGATTTTTTTCATTTATGTAAATTTCTCTCCATTTTAACTGCTAATGTATCTTCAAAATGTCTTTAAATATTTGTTTTCCCATATCCACTGTCCCTCATTACTTTTGTATTAAAATAAATATGTACACCATTATAAACTGGGGAAATTGTAGCCCTCACGAAAGATAGCCATATATTTAATTAACTCGTTAGCTAAGTAAGAGTAGCACTGGTTAAGGATATTATAAGTAGAATCCACCAGATGACTGCATGTTGTGGTTTTATGGATGTACAAAACATAGTTCCTATATTTTAAGGCAACACATTTACAATTTTGGTGTCAAAGATAGACATGAATGTTTTACTATCTTTCTGCTCCTTCCTTATTCCATTCTACTAATAATTTGACAAGCATTTATTGAACATCTTCTATGTTCTGGGTGCTAGGGATAATATAATGAGGCAGATAATATCCCTGCTCTCCTATGATTAAAATTTAACAAGAAAGTAGGTATGTGAGTCAGACAAGTAAATAAATGCTAAATAATAAAATCATGTTTCAGTGCCATGCAGAACAAGAACTCAAGATGATCATTGTCCTATATTGTATAATAAAATAGTTTCAAAAAGTTTGCTGGTTTGCAGACTTGTCAGGTATATAGAGGTGTCTCAATTGTGCCTTCTATAACCAACACAAAGGTTGCCTGCAGAGCTTCATAGATATCTTGAGGAACACCATTTATTACTAAGTCAACTGCATTGGATATAGTTTCTATAGAGTGTAATGCTCATATATTATGTTCAGTTGGATGGGCACTTAATAATGAATTCCCCATATATTAATACAGAATCAGTAGTAAGGTAAGTTACAATAATTTAAAAGAAGACTTCTTAGAATTGTGCTACTATATCTTTGGGAAAAACAACTATCCATTACCACAACAAACTTCCTTGCTCATGTGTTTTATATAGGTGCCTGATGACCACAGAAAGTAACATCCAGACACCTTTTTGCAACGTCATAGGTCTTGAAAAGAATCAGGTTGCACGTAAGTAGGGAGCAAAAGTTCTAGTGCATATAGTAGAGGTAAAACAGTGTCTGAAATACACAGTCATTTCTCGAAGTTGTTTTCCCTAAAAGACAGGACAAATGGAAATAAATTCAGAGAAGTCAGAGAAGTAGATTAAAACAGTAAATGTGAATATATTGTTAAGATCAAATTAGTGCTTGCCAATTGTCTTAAGTATATAAATAAGCAGAGAGAAGAAGAGAGAATGGTTCAGAGACACTATAATCGTAGAAAAAGGCTTTATTTTCCTTCTATTAAAATGGCTAATGATCAACAATATTTCCTAACATACAAAAAAATCATTAAATATTCCCATCATTTTTTTTTTCTGTTGAATTTACTTATATCAATTGACTTTTTTATCTGATTCTTTTTTTTGTTTCCTGAACTTCTCGCATTTCTATGTTCAGCATACATTTTTGTCTTAAATAGCTTGGAAAACTTTTTTTCTTTAACACTTGATAAAATTATTTACTTTTAAGTTTTATAGAAAATGCATTTTCAGTGATAACAGCTAAATTAGGAAGGGGAGGAGTGATATTACAATGCTATGATGAATCCTGAGAGAAACAACATGAAAAAAGCTCCCATTATAGTATATAAGAGCTCTCGGACCATTGACTGAAATCCTCACAAATTACTAAAAAGGAAGCTGAATTGGAGTGGGGAATGTCTTATTTTAAGAGTTTCTATAAAATTGACTACAACGCAAATCAGGTCACATGATTTGCAGCTCTACCCTGTGCCTACACAGCTGGAGATCTCAAAATTATTTATCAAAATCATTGAATCATTGATTCACAACAAAGTCATAATCCCTGGAGTCAATATAGTTTGACATAAATACTTTATAATAACATCATTTTTCACACACACACACACACACACACACGAAAGAAATTAGAGGAATAGAAGCAGAGAGATAGATTATACAATATTACTTTTTTCAGGGAAAAGAAGATAGATAACAGCTTTGGAAAACTGGTGATTTCCATTAAAGTTAAATATACAACAACCTGTGACTTCATAAATTCACTCTTAAATATACATCTAAGAGGAATGGACACAGATATAAGAGTTTTGGCAATACCAAGTGTTGAAATGGATATGAATGAAAGGAATCCCTTTTATACATTTGCAGTATAAACCTGTACAACCATTTTGAATAAAAAAATGGCATTATCTTTTAAAGTTGAGCATTCTCATGCTAAGTCAGCAATTCTTTCTCATATAGGCAAATGCCTCAAATACCTTATATAAAGTCTGATGTTTCCTAGAGACATGTAAGAATTTAAAAGCAGCTTTGCCCATTGTAGGAAAAAAAAAAAAAAGAGAAACAATTCAAAGTCAATCAACAGAAAGGTCAATAAATCAGTTGTGGTATATTCACAGGATGGAATTTCATAATCAATTAGAGTAAATTAATTAAAACTATTAGTATCAATGTGGTATTGAGTGGAAAAGTAAATTTTAGAATACTGTTTACAATATAATATTATTTTTATAAAGCTTTAAAAACTGAGGGGCAGCCCGGGTGGCTCAGCGGTTTAGCACTGTCTTCAGTCCAGGATGTGATCCTGGAGTCCCGGGATCCAGTCCTGCGTTGGCCTCCCTGCATGGAGCCTGCTTCTCCCTCTCCTGTGTCTCTGCCTCTCTCTCTCTGTGTCTCTCATGAATAAATAAAATCTTTAAATAAAATAAAATAAAATAAAGCTTTAAAAACTGAAAAATATTGTTTCTGAGTAAAAACAAATTAGAACAAAATTTCAAAAGCACAATGACTATAACACAAAGATGAAGAGAATAATTCTCTCTGGGGAGAAATGGGAGAGGATAAGGAAGGAGCCCATTAGTAGATGGAATGCTATATGTAACATTTTATTACTACGTATGACAGAAAGTTCATGGGAATTTACTTACAAGTATTTTATGGGCAGCCCCGGTGGCGCAGCGGTTTAGCGCCACCTGCAGCCCAGGGTGTGATCCTGGAGGCCCTGGATCGAGTCCCACGTCAGGCTCCCTGCATGGAGCCTGCTTCTCCCTCCCTCTGCGTGTGTCTCTGCCTCTCTCTCTCTCTGCATTTCTATGAATAAATAAATAAAATCTTAAAAAAATAAGTATTTTATATATATAATTTGTATAATATTACATGATTATAATTTTTTTTTAAATATAGTACCAGTGAAAAAGAAAGATTAAAAATGAGAATATATAAATGGGCTGACACAGACAAAGCTCTAAGGTAGATTCTCAAAAAGTGCAAGGTCCAAAATATTATATTTTACTTATATTTTTTAAAAAATACAGAACTATGTGTTTTTAAATTTTCAAAGGATAAAATTTTTAAAATCTGAAAAAGTACATAAAAACTAGTAAGGGTGTATGGTACCAGGATGGAAACTGATCATTTAGGGGGTAGTCTGTGAGTTGGGAGAGTATGCTCTTTACTCTGTTACCTATTTAAAATAAAGAAGAATTAGAGAGGAATAATTAAGGGACAAATGTCCTTTGGAATCCAGTGTTCTGAGAAGAGAGAGGGAAGAGAAAGAGGGAAATAAAGAGAAAGGGAGAAGTAGAGGGAGATAGAGACACTGAGAGAAAGCAAGAAATTCTAGAAAAAAGTGCAGGAGTATCCCAAGAATTAAAACAACAACAGAACAGAAATAAATGCTTTTGGCAAATCAGACCGAACTGAAGAAAATTTTATATTAAGAATTTTGAAGTCTAAAACAGGATGAAAGTAAATGTAGCAAGACATTCAATTTCAAGAAAATAAAAACAAGGATGGGGGGAATTTTTTTACTTGCTTTATAGACAAAAAAATAAAACCCTTCCCACTTTACTGAAGAAAAATTAGAAAAATTGACTGTTGTTTTCCTGGCACCTGAGACAGGATGGAATCAACTCTTCTTTTGATTTGTGGGACCAATAACATTCTTCCATTGCTTATTATAATGAAATATGTGGTATACTGATAACTTTAGTTTTTTAGTTTTCTGTTCAATAACTGGATGTCTTAGTAAGCATAGCCATTTTCATCTGAAAAAAATAGCAAGAATTCAATTATGTTTAGTTCTTTTGTAATTTCTGAGGCCCACAACCATACTTTTATGTTTACTTCTATTGATTTAAGTACACTTTCGCTTATCACCTTCCCAAAACACCTCATAAGTAGTCTATAAATGCCTCAGAACCATATTGGCAACTTTTACTGCCAAATGTGATAATTTTGTCCACGTTGTTAAAAAGTGTCACATTATAGCTAGTGTCCACTAAGCAATGATATTTATGTTTTATTCCATTGCATTATATAAAAATATATGCAGAGAAGGTGAATTATGTGTGCTAGCATTAATACTTGCTTTTCCTCCTTTCTGTAGATGGTTATATTTCTTCAGATGCCTGTGTGAATTTGTCACCATCCTAAGTGTTTGCCTTCACCCACTCAAGTGTGTAACCAAGTGCACGTATAGTTACTCATAATAAAGGGGCCAAATAGATGCTTCTCCGAATAGCTCCTGTTGACTTTTGAAATGACATTGAGTAGAGCTGACACACATTTCTACAATTAGGAGACTTGGAGTAATAAGAGAGGCCATATGACCTAGTAGTTTCAGAAAATGGGCTCTAGAACCTGGTTCGTGAGTTCCCCTTCCAACCTTGGCTGCTGTGTGGCCATGGGTCACTTATTTTACTTTGTTATCCTTCCTTTTCCTCTCTGTAAAATGGGAATAGTAAGGTTGTTGAAAGGATGACATGTGATAATGTATATAAAGTACTTAGAAGAGTAAGTACTGTACTAGCATTTGCTATCACTGTCATCAGTAGTAGTAATGGTTAAAATTTATCATTATTATCATTCCTAAACAACTGCAAGTAAAACAGCAGATGCACTTGCTAAAATGTATATAAGTTATTTACTCTGGTCATCTGGGTTTTGATAATAGAGGGAAAATTTATGACTGGGAATTAACTTAAAATTTTTTGGCATTTCACTTTGTTGTTTTTGTAGACATATTATTCGTAAACGACATAATGTTCAATGTATTTTTAAATCACGCAGTCACAGGTTAGACAGACCACCTCCACCAGTGGCAGGCAGATGCCATATGCATTGGGGAGACATTTTATTGGTGACTTTGCTGAGCAGGTGTTTCATATTGGGTTGACCTGCACAGTGATACTAAGTTGTTATTTGATATTTCAAAGGCATTATCAGATAGAAACAAAAAACAAAAAACCCCCAGAAATATGAGACCTACTCTGTTGCCTTAGTAAGGATGGAAAATGTGTAAGTCAGATACTCCAGTATTTACGTAAAAGTGTGAGGTGCTATTGATTGTAATGAATGGGAAGAGATAAACATGAGTGGAAATGCCCAGGGGAGCTTTAATGAAGGAACTGGGGATATGAACCAATCTCTGGAGAAAGAAGTAACCAGTGGAGGTGAGACTGTGTGTGTGGAGAGTGAGTATGAAGTGATGAGTCAAGGCACAAATGAATGTGCATTTTATGAGACTAATGAGTAAATTAGCTTTGGTGGAATTTGTATGGAAAATCCTCAGAGAATGCTATTGGACTAAAAATAATAGGACAGATGAAAATAGTTTCTGTGATAGAAGTAAATCTACTAAAACCATTTCAGTCTTCTTCTCTTCAGTAAAATATTATTGAGCCTTGAACAGTACATTTTTGAGCTGGGCAGGTCCACATATATGTGTTTTCTTTTCATAAATACAGTACTATAAATGTATTTTCTCTACATTTCTTTCTTCAGCTTATTTTATTGTAAGAATATATTATATAATACATATAACATAACCAATATGTGTTAATTGCCTGTACATGTCATTGGTAAGGCTTCTGATCAACGGTTGGCTGTTAGTAGGTAAATATGGGGGGAATCAAGTTAAATGCAGATTTTCAACTGTGTGGGGGGGAGGGGGTTGGTGCCCCTAACTTCCACTGTTCAAGGGTCAAAGGTACTCCCCCCATGCTCACCCTCTTTCTTCTTAGCCAGAATGGTCTCTCAGAAATTCCATTTGAACTATAGCAGAACTACACTTCTTTCTTGACACTGTTCCTGCTCCCTACCACTACTCCCAAACAGAAGATAAAGATGAGGAATGTTGCTGGCTTCTATTTTGTTTTGTTTTGTTTTTATTTTTTTTCTGGCTTCTATTTTATATCCCCAATGTACAGAAGTGTGCCTGTACATTATAGGATCCTAAAGATATTTTAAATGAAATTGTTGAATGGAGATCAAATTTAGAGAAGGAAGCACTGGATACAGACATTATCTCAAGATAATAGAACTTACATTAGTTTGCGTTATAACTCAGGATTGTGACGGAAACAGATGGCCCTTTAACTCAAAACATTCTGCTGGAGGAAGGCATTGAAAGAATGTGGCTATCCATGCCCTGGGAGCTGGATCCTGGCGATTGGAGGCTCCTTATCTCCCTTCCTGTCCTTGGAATGTATGTCTTCCCACCATTCCCACAATCAGAGCCATTTTTAGGGTCATAACCTTGAGAGAGAGAGAGAAAGAGAGAGAGACAGACCTTGGCTAGCAGGTGTAGGGATCTACTCATCTCATAGCTGCCCAAGACAAACCTCATGCAAGTTCTCTCCCGTGTTAAACCTGCCCCCTACTAATTTGGAAGGGACTGCCTCTTTCTTAGATCTCTCCTTGCCCTCCATATACTGAGGGTCACTTTGCAAATCAATACATTCTAGTTCTGCAAAGGGGGAAAAATGAACAGGGTAATGAAACTGAGGAGACCATAAGTTTTATTTGTCCATTGAGCAATGTGCCTAAATTTATAGGAAATTTTAGGGAAAATTACACCGACACTTATAGTGAAGAGGTCATCAGTGTCTTCTATCCATTGCATCCCAATTCCTCCCACCTGGGATCCACAGCACATGGCCATTCTAACCAGCTGAAAATAACTTTGATAGGTAATAGTTACTTTACGTTGTGAATAACATACACTGGAGTACAGAAAAAAAAAAAAAAATGAAGCTTCTGATTTCTGAGAACAAAGAAGCTACAGGAGGAATAAGGGTAATTCCTGCCCCATAACAGTCCTTGCCTGTCACCAGGGTTCCTAGAGAAACACTATTGGTCAGATAAAAAGGTACACTATGTAGGTCATGAGTCAGGTTACTTATTTTTTCTTTTCTTAAGAGAGAGGGAAAGAGCATGTGCATGCGAGCTGGGGCAGGGAGTGTGGGGAGAGGCAGAGAAAGAGAAATCCTAAACAGGCTCCATATCCAGTGTGTAGTTGGATGTGGGGGTGGGGGTTGGGGGGACAGTGGGGTGGGGTGAGGCTGGATCTCACAACCCTGAGATCATGACCTGAGCTGAAATCAAGAGTTGGAGGCTTAAGCAACTGAGCTACCCAGGAGCTCCTCATTTTTCTTTGCTTAAATTATTTTATGTGTTCTCATTACAAAAATAACCTAAGTACAATAATTCAGTTGTGTACAAAAAAGGCCATTTTTAGTCATACTCCATTTTAGTTTTTGATATTCCTTAATTTGTCCTATTGCAAAAATACCTGCCAGTACTGTAACTCTTGGAAAGTATCTGTTCCAGATGTATTAGTCAATACTCAATTTTTAAATAAAAGAATGCTTCCTACCGATTTGGTATAGAGCTCTAAGTTTGCTTGTGAAAGTCTATCCATTGGGACCAACAAAATAGGTCAGCTCCACAGCTTATCTGTGTAAACTTATGATAGATGACATTACAATAGAGAGATTTTTCACTCTAGATTATATTTGTTTCAGAAAAAAAATATTTCCTAATAATTCTATAAATGGATCTTTTTTATTTTTATAAATGGACCTTAAGAGAAAAACCACAAAGTTTGTAGTATAATACTGAAACACATTCATATGCCAAAAAGAGAATCTCTGCCCTTTCTTCCTGAGAAGTTTTAGGTAGATTTATCAGAGTAACCACAGTGAAGTCAAATCCCTACCCTGAGGACATACACAGAAAACAGCCAGTTTATCAGAAAAAGGCATAAACACAGAGATGAGGGATTTCATTGAAAAACCGAGGCAGTAAATAAGAAGACAACTTAAAAACCGAGGAGATGGGCCAGACAAGGTTAAAAATAAACAGTTAAAATTTGTCCATTTTAGTTACTCTGTCCAAATTCTCTGCCTCCCTACTCAGAATAGGGCTCAAGTAAAAATTATATGAATATATTGGGCTAGGTTGATTTACTGTTTATAGATCTACTTTCACTTTATGAGGTCTCCCCATGAGAGGATCTTTTCCCTATCACACTAAGGTCTTGTTTTTCACAGCCATTTCCTTCCCCACCCTCTCTTCTGTCTTCCAGGAGACCTACATGAGCCCAGAAGGAGGGGCCTCCAGTTCAGGCTGAGCCCTAGAATGGCAGTAACTAGGAGGAGAGCCAGAGCCAGTGTGCATGGCCATGCAGCGTGAGTGACAAGTGTGTGCATGTTACTGTAAGCCACTGAAATGTTGTTGCCAACTGTTATTGCATCATTTTTAGGCTGCACTGAGTAGGATCTTAAACAAGGTAGAAAAAAGTACTTTGTTAACTTTGAAAATGGAAATTTAAAGTACACACAACTCAGGAATCTAATACTTATCTTTCCCATCTGATACCTATCATTAGCTGAACAACTAAGATATGAATTTACACATTTACATATAAGTGGCTTTTGTGTCCTTCAGATTGGGTACTCTGAGTAAATCCACAGTTCTTCCCTAATGTTTGATGTGTAACTGAAGCATAATACATGTGACTTGTGATTTTGATCTTTTCTGCTAGAATCTCTACTTTGTTCATTTTAATGAGGTCCTAAAATTTTAAATGAATCTCCAGTATTATAAGATGCATATTTATTATATGTGTGTGCCAAATCCAATATGCTTTGAATTTTCAAAATTGCCTTCCTTAGATTATTTTACATATAAATTCCTAGTGAAAATAGATGTGAGTGTGTAGTATTCCATTGAGACAGATAACTCCTACCTCACTAACCGTTCTGAAGAGATGCTAAATAATAAAATGATAAGCAATGTCATGTAAAATTTATTTACATAGTTCATATTTTATTGTATCGTATGTTAATGTTGTTTTATCTCTACATGTTATATAATGCTTTATTTCTTTGAAAATTACAACCATGTATCTTGGTAATGCTATGTGTTTGAGTAGTATGCAGAGATGAGAAAGCTGCTAGTAATGATAGACTTATCTTTTTTACCTCTTGGGAATTGAAAATATAACTTCTATTATGGCTAAATATATTTCTTCTATGGTCAAATAAACATGAGGCTTCCCTAGGAATTCATGAAGTGTGGGCATGAGAGAAAGTGCTTAGTGACAACACTCCCAGGAGCTTGGAAGTAATTGTCTGTATGATAGAAAAATATGTGAATCTGACTCAACTTTAGGAAAAACTTTGCAAACAACTAATATTACCAATGGAAATTCTCTATAGTAGAGAGTGGCCTCATTCTACGAGATCTGTCTGGAAAAATAATGCCAATCATATCATAAGTGAATTTCACCAAAGGTATTTGTTATCGTTGTCCTGTAGGTGCCAATGGTTTATATGGTATGAAGCTAGCTACATATCTGTGAATACAAATGTGGAGGTCCTTTATGACCTTTTTATATCGATGTAAGATACTGGAAGTACATCCAGGCTGGATTCTCTCTAAAGTGCATCATGTGTTTTAGAAAGACATGTCAAAATTATGAACAACAGTAATTTCAGTACTAGAAGGACCATCCATAATATCATTTCCCTTAGTCTAGATAGCAAAATTAATGTGATGTTTAAAAGCAACATTTATTTACTCAACTAGCTTTGTCTGTTCAGTTTTAAAATCGTAAGTGGCTCTTGAGCTTTTCCACCCACTGATTTTCAGTTCAACTGACATTTTAACTGATAATCAAATCCTACGTCTTTTCTTTGATAGTATTTATGTAATGGAAAGCAACACAAAACAACTTAAAAACAGCTTAAAAAAGTAATGGGGCTTAATGATAACTTATGTGTCAAACCCAACTTTGACTCAGAGGGTAAGGATGTCTGGGGGAGATATTGTATTGCAATTAAACAAACAAACAAAATCCTTCTTTCGCCCTTTGAGGAGAATGTGGAGAAGAAAAGAATCTCTCTGACACATGGTCACATTACATTATGACAAGAAAGAGGCCTGGCTTTTCACACCAAAACTCACTCTCATAAAAGGCTCTGGGTTATATGTTGTCCAAAGGGTCAATCTTATTTAACCTATGTACTCAAAAGTTTTACCTCTCCTTGTCACTTGAATCCAAGTCTTCCTCCACTTCTCCAACCCCACTTTGATCAATTCCCCAGCAATTCGCTCATACAGAAGCCCTGCATCTCAGAACACACTGCATACATTTCAGAAAAGAGAATCAACATTCTTTGTTCTCCTCTCCACTTTCTTTCACATGTTATTGCCTGATGATTAGCTCCCCACTTCTTACAGTCTAGGATTTTCATTCCCTATTATTATACCTTTGTACTCTTTCAGTTGCTGAGGTCTTTCTTATAATAACAACTAGGAACACCCGGAAGAGATGCCACCACTTCTTCCTTCCCTCTATTCTTAAGGACCCTCTTTCCTGCTGAACTTGGTCCAGCCTTAAAATTGTCCTATCATTCTCATTACAATGAGTGTTCCAGGCAGCAACTATTAATTGATGTGACTTTGTAACAAGAACTTCCGGTCCCAATTAATACCTTCTTGATTGACTTCAGCTTAAAATCTGAAGTCTTCTCACCTTGATCTCTTGTCCTTATAGTTGGAGAATTGGATATTTATGTGTTAACTCCTCTGCCACTCCTGCACATAGTTTTTATGTTTGTTTGCTTTTTTTTTTTTTTTAATCATTTAGGCTCCAAGGATTTCCATGTAATTCTATTTTTGTCTTCACTGGGATAGCTACCATTGTATCTAATTATCAGTGGGAATTACTGCCTTTAAGATCTGAATCTTTGAAATAATTATCTGTCCACAGCCTGTATCCCTTTGCTTTTATGAAACATTTTCCTGCCCTACTTGTTACCTTCAATAGTCCTCTCAATGACCCCCTTTTCATAATTCTTACACTCCATAAGCACCTTCTTCACTTCCCCTCACCCTTCCTCCAATCCAATTTGGATCCTAATGGGAATCTCAATCTTTTTTCCTATTGGCATTCTATCATGCCTACCCAGCAATTCCCAGCCATGAGTTAACAAACATAATACATACATATGTACATACATACACATGTTGATTCATTCATTCATTTAAGAGAGGGGCAGAGGGAGAGCAAGAAAGAGAATCTTAAGCAGGTTTCATGCCCAGTGTGGAGCCCTATGACACAGGGCCAGATCTCACAACCTGAGCCAAAATCAAGAATTGGACAATTACCCCTACTAAGCCAGGTGCCTCAGTTAACATTTATTTAGGTATGTCATTGCCCATCTCAGGCAACTGAACTTTCAGCTGCATTCACTACATATTTCAGCTATTCAACCTATGCTATTTATAAAGACAGTCTATAATTCTTCCATTTTCTTCATCATGAGTTTCTCTTCCTGTGATCCCCTTAAAATCCCCGCTTCTAAAATGCTATCTTTGTGGCTCTGAGGGCTTGAATCTAAGGAGGTTATGTTTGAACAGAGGCCTGGGTGATAGCAAGGGGTCAACCAGGCAAAAAATCTAGAGGGAGAGTATTCCATGCAGAGCAAAGACTTTAAGGACTTTGATTCAGAAAATAGCTTTGTATTTTAAAGAAACACGATATGTGGTTAAAGTATACTGTGTGAGGTGGCAAATGGGAGGTAAGATCTAAAAGGTAGGCAAGGCTTATGTAGAGTTCTCTAGTGCACAGTAATGATTTCAGGTTTTATTCTAAGTGAAATACAGGGCATCTCAAGCTTGGTATTACCAAAATTTGAGGCCAGAAAATGGATGTTTAGGATGTTTAGCAGCATACTTATCTTTTACATATGAGACACCCATAGCACCTTCCCTTCACTGTGACTATAAAAAACATCTCCAAACATTGACACATTTCCCCTTAGAGACAAAATCACTCTCCAGGGAGGAAGTCATGGAGTAATTAACAGAGTAGAGTTATTTGATTTGCTGTGTGTTTAAAAAGTGTTGATTTGGCTTTTCTGGAGAATGAGCTATAAGAAGATAATATGGACCCAGTTCAGAGGCAACATCAGTCCCCCAGGGGAAAATGTGGTGTGATGGACTACAGGGCTTGTTAATAGGGTATTTAACTCAAAATGTGTTTGAAAGTATTCCTAGAATTTGGCCATATGATTTACTGAAAGGTATAGAAAGCATCCAATAGCCAATGAAGGATGTAAGTATGAAGTTACATAGAAACAACAGGAACTTAGAGGAGAGTTGAAGACTGGATTTACTAAAGCAAAAAAGTTGTAGTCATTAGCATTAATATTGTAATTGTTGAATTTACAGGAGACCGGTGAATAATAGCCCTTTCTTTCTCTCTCAAGTTGAAAATGATTAAAATACAGGTATTGGACTCCTTTCTCAGGGCACCTGTGTAGCTCTATCAGTTAAGCATCTACCTTCGGCTCAGGTCATGATCTCAGGATCCTGGGTTTGAGCCCAGCATCCAGCTCCCTGCTCAGTAGCGAGTCTGATTCTCCCTCTGCCTTTGCTCCTGCCCCCATTCATGTGCTTATGCTCTCTCCTTCTCTCTCTTTTAGTCTCTCAAATAAAAAGAATCTTTAAAAACAAAAAAGGACTCCTTTCCCCCACCATATACAAAAATTGACTCTAAATGGACCAATGGCCTAAATGTAAGAGATCAGAATATAACATTCTTAGAAGAATACTTAAGTGTACATCTTTATGACCTTGCATTAAATAATGATTTCTTAGATATGGTCTAAAAGCTACAAGCAATCAAACAACAAATAGATACATCATACTTCATCTAAAATAATATCTTTTGTACTTCAAAGCACACAGTCAAGAAAGTAAAAAATGCACAGGAGAGAAAATAATGGCCAATGCTACATCTGATATCTAAAAAATTATAAAAATCATCACAGCTTAACAATAAAAAATCCAGATAATTCAAAATAAAAATTGGCAAACAGTTTGAATAGTGATTTCCCCAAGGAAGATAAAAATGGTGGTGGTAAGGATCATAAATGATCCTTAACATCATTGGGGAAATAGAAGTCAAAACCATGATGAGAAACTACTTCGCACCCACTAGAATGGCTATAATAAAAAGATGGACAAGCATTAGTGAATATGTGGAAAAATTAGAACCATCAAATATTGTATCTTGAAAGTAAAATGGCATAGCCACTTTGGAAAGGAGTTTGGTAGTTTCTCAAAATTCTCAAAAATTAAATATAGAGTTACCACATAGCCTAAAAATTCCATATATATATATATATATATATACCCCCAAGATAAATGAAAATATATGTCCATGAAAAAACTTGTATGCAAATATTCATAGCATTATTCATAAAATCCAAAATAGAGACAGATATATGTCAACTGATGGACTGACAAAATGAGTATATCTATGAATGATATGATGAAATGATGAAATATTTTTTGACATAAAAAGGAATGAAGTACAGATTCATGCCACAACCTGGATGAACTTTGAAAACATGATGCTGGGATGCCTGGGTGGCTCAGTGGTTGAGCTTCTGCCTTCAGCTCTGGGCGTGATCCCAGTGCAGGGATCGAGGCCTGCATCAGGCTCCCTGCGAGAAGCCTGCTTCTCCTTCTGCCTGTGTCTCTCTGCCTGTGTCTCTCATAAATAAATAAATAAATAAATAAATAAATAAATAAAATCTTAAAAAAAAAAAAAAAAAAAAAAGGAAAACATGATGCTAAGTAAAAGAAGCCAGACCTAAAAGGCCACAGAGTGTATGATTCTGCTTTTATGAAATGTCTAGAATAAGCAAATCCATCCAGTCAGACAGTAGATTAGTTAACAGGCTGCAGAGGAGAAGGCAGGAGGATAAGTGCTAATGGGTATAGCATGTCTTTTGCAGGATGATGAAAATGTTCTAGAATTCTGTAGTGGTGATCGTTGCACAACTTTGTGATATATCAGGTATTTGATTTATCTCATTAAAAGTACACACACAGGGCAGCCCGGGTGGCTCAGCGGTTTAGCGCCGCCTTCAGCCCAGGGCGTGATCCTGGAGACCCGGAATCGAGTCCCACGTCGGGCTCCCTGCATGGAGCCTGCTTCTCCCTCTGCCTGTGTCTCTGCCTCTCTCTCTCTCTCTCTCTCTGTGTCTCATGAATAAATAAATAAAATCTTAAAAAAAAGGTACACACACACACATACACACAGATATGGTAAACCTGCTGTTTGCCTAACATTCTCCTCTCTCCCTAAAATAGAAAGATAAGAATAGAGTGACTGGAGTTCAAAATAGTAATTATACTGTAGATAAGGCTGAAATGAAGTGTGCAATTACATATGTGGGCACTTCTAATCTCTACCCCTGAATTAAACAGATTTACCCAAGCAATCATAAGCAGAATTGCTATTGGGACATCTCCCTCAGAGGTGTATTGTGGGAAAGCAAATCTGAGAGCATCTTCCCTGCAGGGAGATTGAATAAAACAGATGCCCTGAAGGAGCTCAACCAAGTGTATCTGGTTTCTTGCAAATACAGCAATTATATAAGAAGCAGAAAGAGAGAAGCAGAAGTATGAACCCTAGTTTGGTCCTTTCTCGTGGAAACGTGAACTCAGGCAAATTGAGTCCTTTGTGAACACAGTATAAACGGATTTGAGAAGATGAGTTCTGTTTTGTGCACATTAGATTTGTGACCATGAAACTTTTAAAGTACAGGTGTTGGTAAAAAAGATGAATATATGGCTCCAAGTTTACAGTTCCATGTGACCCTGGATTTTTAAAACCTGCCTTAGGAAATGACAGGACAGGGTAAGAATGGGTCCCTCAATGGTTATTTTTTCTAATCCACCAACTCAGGCCCATAGCAGCCAAGAAATTAAATTAGTGGAAACAGCAATCCTCTGCTTAAAAGAATGGTTAGTCGATTTCAAGAGTGAAAATTCATGATGGATGCCTGCTATAAATTTTAATAGTTCTTGTTCCATGAAGTTTATTGTTTTCCTAACATTTGTAGTTTTGGGTATGAGACCTTTAATTTTTGTTTTGTTTTGTCTTTTTGGCAGTGAGAAGAATCCTACTATATAAATTTATTGGTTCGAGAATGAGAACAAAAATTAAAAGTCATGATGCCTAAAAATTTTTCCTAAAAATGTTTATTCGTGCATTTGTAGAACCAGAGGACATCATTTTATTACTATAAAAAGGAGGAATAAATAAAAATCATTTTAGATGTGGTCTACCTTTTCTAGGGATTATATTGAATGGAGTATTTTATTAGAAGCTAAATAATCCAAAAGCTTCCACACACTGAGAGACTTAATGAGTTGTGAAAGAAAGGTGTCCTGGGAGCTGAAATAAAAACATGAATATAAAAGTAGATAGACACTATGTCCTCACGTTCATAAGAAAATTATCCAATTCATTGAATACTGATTGCCATTTTATTATCTGAATCGATACCAATGCAGTTAATGTGGCATTTAGAAATCATAAAAATAAAGATGGGATAATTGTACCCCTTAACAGAAGCCTTACATGCACATTTTAAACTCCATATAATGAAATCACAGTGAAATTTAGAGAAACGTGGACCCAACAAATGCTGCTGGCATTAAGCAACTCTTAAGATCCTTTGCTTTTCAATAGACTTCATTTACGATTTAATCAGTGTCAGCTACTGCCAAGGCCAATGGGATGAAGAATTCAACAAATTATTTTTCTCTTTTAGTAAATATTTAAGAGATTATTTATAATTAAATAAAAACATTACAATATTAACATTCTGTATTTTAATTGCATGAAAAGTTAAAATATTTTAAACTACTGTATCTATCTTGTACAACAGATTCAAAGAATTTTACAGGTAGAAATAATCATATAGATGAGCAAACATAATACTCTCACTTCATGGGTGGAAATGCTAATGCTTAAAAATATTAATCAGATAAAAAATTTCATTTTAACTAGAATCAGTCAGGAATCTAATGGCTTCTGAGCCCAGGTGCAGAATTTAACAACAACAACAACAACAACAACAACAACAACAAAAACCACGTTGCCTCCAAGACTCTGTGGTAGGATTTCTGAACCAATTAACATGTTAAAATCATTCCTGTGACGTTTGCTTTTTTTCTGGGTTAGGGTGTTGACTATCCCTTTGCATTATTCAATATGTAACTTCACAAAAAGTATTTTTTTAAAGACTGGATTAAGGTCAAAGAGCCTGATAAATTTCCATGTGCTGACTACTCTTTTTTTTTTTTTTTTTAAGATTTTATTTACTTATTCATAGAGATGCAGAGAGAGAGAGAGAGAGAGAGAGAGGCAGAGACACAGGCAGAGGGAGAAAAGCAGGCTCCATGCAGGGAGCCTGACGTGGGACTCAATCCAGGGTCTCCAGCTCACGCCCTGGGCTGCAGGCGGCGCTAAACTGCTGCGCCACTGGGGCTGCCCATTTGTCCAGGGCTAGACCAATGAGAGATTCCTTGCTGTTCGGCACTTGGAATCTCCTTTACACACATATAGTCAATCTCTTTCCTTCTTTGCCCCAAGTCACTACTTACCTCTATCTTTTTTAAATATTTTATTTATTTATTCGTGAGAGACACAGAGAGAGAGGCAGAGACACAGGCAGAGGGAGAAGTAGGCTACACATAGAGAGCCTGATGTGGGACTTGATCCCAGGACCGTGGGATCACGCCCCAAGTGGAAGGCAGGTGCTCAACCACTGAGCCACCCAGGTGTCCCTACTTGCCTCTTTAGAGTGTAGATTGGCTTGATTTGTTTTGTTTTGTTTTGTGCATTATATATGCTATTTTGCTATATACATATAGGACATATACTCTTCCTTCGGACTGACTTTGCTCAAAATTATTTTTGGGAAATTTGCCCATTATGTAGTTGCTGTAAATCATTTATCTCATTATTATGTAAAGTTTTATTGTATAAATATATCATAATTTGCTTATGCATGCTACTGTTGGGTGCATTTGGTTATTTTCTAACTTTCGGCTTTTACCAATAGTGGTGCCATAAATCTTCTAGCAAATGACTCGTGGTAAAAATGTGTACACATTCCTGTTGGAAATATAACCAGGAGTAAAACTGCTTGGTTATAGAAATGAAGGTATTCGACTGCCAGTTTTTCAAAGGGCTTTTAGCAATTTACATTGGTACCAGCCTTATTTGAGAAATTCCATTACTCTATTTCTTTATCAACAATAGATATTGTGTTCTTTTTCATTTTAAATATTTTTTTTGGACACAGTGTTTTCTCATGTTGCATGCAAGTCCCTGTGTGTTTGCATTCTCCCTTTTCCATTGAATCCTATTCTCTATTAATTTATATGCAATAAAATTCAAATTTAAAAAAATATGGTTTAGAGGTTTAGAGTTGCAACGAATGTAATAGTCTGTGAAACTTTCACTTGAGTTAATATACACATTTCTGTCACCCAAGAAAGTTTCCATTTGTCTTTTTGAGGTCTTTTGTTTTTTTTTTTTTTTTTGGCCCTAGTGGCAACCTCTACTCCCAGGTCTACTGCTATCATAAGTTACTTCTGTATGCTCTTAACTGTGAGTGAATGGAAATCAGACAGTTTATCCTCTTTTGGATTTGGCTTCTTTCACTAAGTATGTTGTATCAATTCATGCATCTTCTGAAGTGTAACACTAATTTGTTTCTTTTGTTTGCCAAATAGTATTGTATTATATGACTGCCGGGTTATTTGTATTTATACATCCAATCAGCATTTGAAGGACATTTGAATTGTTTCTAGTCTGGGGTTAGGATGAATAGCTACAATGAACACTGTTGTACAAAAATTTTGGTGGTGTATTTCTGTAGAAGTAGAGGTGTTAAGCTATAGAGTAGGATTGCATTGAATTTTTCCTAAGTGGCTCTACTATTTTATATTCCCACCCAATACACAGGAGTACCAATTGCTTCACCAGTGGTTCATATTGACAAAGTTTGATATTATCAATCTTTTCAAATTTAACCATACTTACAGTTTGAACTTTTTGGTGTTGCATTTAAAATTTTTTTCTTTACCAGTTAGCTAATGATGTCACCTTTTCATATGCTTATTTGCTGGCTATTTGTGCATCTTCTTTGTAATGCATCTGTCAAGTCTTTGGTCCCTCTTTTTTTTTTTTTTTTAAGATTTTATTTATTTATTCATGAAAGACACAGAGAGAAAGAGGCAGAGACACAGGCAGAGGGAGAAGCAGGCTCCATGCAGGGAGCGTGAAGTGGGACTTGATCCCAGGACTCCAGGATCACACCCTGGGCCAAAGGCAGGCACTAAACCGCTGAGCCACCCAGGGATTCCCCTGGTCCCCCTTATTAATTGAACTACTTCTTATTTTATTATTCAGTTGTATAAATTCTTTATATATTCTGAGTATAAGACAAGAACACTGATACATACATATATATATATATATAATTATAATCTCAAATATTTTTTCTACTCTTCTACTCTATGTCTTTTTCATTTTTTAAGGTCTGACTATGATAAAGTTTTAATTTTGAAGAATTCTAAAATGATTTTTTTTATGGTCACTGCTTTTTCTGTACCTTTAAAAGATCTTTCCCTATTTCAAAAATGGCAAAGATTTTATGCTTTTTCCCCAAAAGTTAAAGTTTTAATCTTTATGTTATGCTATCCATCTCGAATTGACTTGTGTGTATGTCATGAGGTAAGGATCATAATTAATTTCTTTTCTTTTTTTTTTTAATTAATTTCTTTTCTATATGATACTTCGTTTTTATGAATTAATTTTTTTTTCACAAAAAACTAGCCTTTTCTCATCAAATTTCCTTGTCACCTTTGTCAAAAATTTATTCGCCATATATGTCTGCTTTGGCTACTATAGCTTTAAGTTCAGAGATTACTATCTCTTTTTTTCAAGATTGATTTATCCTTTTATTTCAAGATTCATTTGTCATTGAATCTCATTTTTTTATTTTCCATGTGTATTTTAGAAACAGTTTATAAATTTCTAGATTAATAATTAACAATTGACATTTTAAAAACATTTAATCTTCTAATCTAGGAACTTGGCAAATATCTCCATTTATTTACATTTTTAAAAATTTCATCCTTGAAATTTTAGTAGTTTTTAATTTTTAAATTTTAATATTGAATTTTATTTCTTAGCAAAGAAAATCTCATCAGAAAGTATTAAGGATGAACAGCCCGGGTGACTCAGAGGTTTAGTGCTGCCTTCAGCCCAGGGCATGATCCTGGACACCTGGGATAGAGTCCCACGTCGGACTCCCTGCATGGAGCCTGCTTTTCCCTCTGCCTGTCTCTCTCTCTCTCTCTCTCTGTGTCTCTCATGAATAAATAAATAAAAAATCTTTAAAAAAAAGTTTAAAAATTAAAAAAAGAAGTATTAAGGAATTCTACCTAATTTTGCATATTAAGCAGTGATATCAACTAGCTGGGCTATATTTGAGAAAGAATATTTTCTCTGATCTTAGAATAAAAATACAGTTGTACAATCAATACATGCATTTATGAGTCAGTCATGTCAACAGAACATTTTCTTCATCTCAGGTTGGTTAGACTTTCATATTTTTACTAATTTTTTTTCTTTACATTTTTTACCACATATGAATTACAATACTTATTTTGAGGTTATAGAAAAGAAATATTTAAGATGATAATACAAAATTTACATGAGTATTAGTGTGACACCAAAGCCTCCATTCTTAACTTTTTTAATGGTCTATAATAGAAAGGAATAGAGGTTAAGACAGACAAGAAGATAGTTATAGGAAACAGGAGAAAAAGAAAGGAGAAATGTATGTTGATCTATTCTTTTTGTTTGTTTGTTTGTTTTGTTTTGTTTTGTTTTAGAGAGGGGAGGAAGGAGAAGGAGAGAGAGAATCTTAAGCAGTCTCCATATCCAGTGCAGAGCTGACACAGGGCTCAATCTCATGACCTTGAGATCATGACCAGAGCTGAAATCAAGAGTTGGTCACTTAACAGATTGAGCCACCCAGGCACCTCTATGCTGACCTGGTTTTACAGTTGACATTACTGTGTCACTCTGAGATTACTGTGTACTGTATTATAGTGTACTCTTCATATAGTGCACTGAATTTCTGCAGTACACTGATTTAATTTCTCTTCTTCTCTTACAACTCTGCTTTTAAATATACTAGCAATAAATGTGTTCAAAATATATCTCAATGAAAGGAAAAATACTGTACATAACTTTCAAATATATTTTGAAATACTTTTTGAAGTTATTTTTGTGAATTTTAACTGTTAAGGAATTTAAATGTTTAACATCGCTCTTGATATTTTTACTTATATTATTTTTTGATGACACATAAATTTTAGACTCCATCATGAGTCACTTAGATTTTTGTAGCCAATTCCTTAGATGATGATATACAATTGTATTTTTTTGCAATAATTAAAATTTATCTTATTCCAATTATATTCCCAATCACATTATTTTAACTTAACATAGGTATATGATGTTTAGTATTTTTAAAAATTTTAGCCAAAATATATGACACATCATGCCTTTATCTATGTTTGTGTGTTTGTGTGTACATGCATGGGACTGTAAGAAAGCGGTAGCTTGAATTTGTGAAAATGAGCTTACATTTAAGGAAGAGATGAAATTAATAAATTAGTACACTCCAATTTACATTGTGGTTTTTTTGGCATCAATAAGCACATTTTAAATTTAAGATTCATTTAAAAAATTAATACAGCAAAACAGAATGATCAGTTCATCATTAAACCTGTGTAACTACTTATGTTGGGAAATAGGACTGCAATTACTTTAGAAAAGAAAAATACAATTCAAACCACAGAACTGATAGGCCAAAGGTAAGTAGAGCTATATACATATCAGTCAAAGCAATAATAATAAATCAAGGAGGTATAATTAGAAACAGTTTTGAGGGAATGAATCACGAACAGAACATAGTGAATTAACTTCTTAGAGCAAATTGGAATCTATACAAAAGGAAATGCATGCAATTTGGTCATGAGCAGTGACTATTTAGTAATGAAAGTTGTGTTTGTAAATCAGTGTATAATATATTATCATATTTAAAGTCAGCTTTCTAATAGAGAAGATACTCCCTCTAAAGCATTCCAAAGAAAATAATTTTTTTAAAGATTTATTTATTTATTCATGAGAGACGCACACACACACACAGACAGAGACACAGGCAGAGGGAGAAGCAGGCTCCCCACAGAGAGCCTGATGCAGGACTGGATCCTGGACCCTGGGATCACAGCCTGAGCCAAAGGCAGACGCCCAACCACTGAGCCACCCAGGTGTCTCCCAGAGAAAATAATTTAATCGATAAGATCTAAGTGTAAAGAAAAATACAATAAAAGCAAGTATTTGTTTTCCAAACAAACAAACAAACAAACAAACAAACAAAACTACCCAGTAGGATATCAGAGTAATCTGATTTTGGTTGCTAAGTTTGATGTAGTTTAACTGAATTCAGTTTAACTTCTCTCTAACCTGTTAATCATTGACTTCTGAAAATAATTCATTTCATGTGACTAAGTAGGGATCTTATTCACCCAACATTGAGTGAAATACATTATTACTACATTCTGACAAAGAGATTGCTCCTTGCTCTGAGTTTGCACATGCCCCATACAACCACAATGTCCTGATATTGTCTGAAATTCTGATTAATGCACAAGGGAAAGGAAAACTAAGTTTTTCAAAGGAGAACTAACACCAAAAAAAACCCCAAGAAATCAGAGGGCTTTGTGTGAGGAAAATCAGAAAAACTAAAGTATACCATAAAAGATCATATAGAATAACCAACACTTCCCAGGCTACTTCTACCGGGAGATGTGTTTTGAAAGGATAGCAAAAACAACCAGAAGAAATCTAAGTATCCATAAATACATAAATGAATAAATATGATGTGGTATATATAATGGAATATTACTCAGCCATAAAAAATAATGAAATTTTGCCATCTGCAACAACATGGATGGACCTAGACAGTATTATGCTAAGTGAATTGAGCCACAGAAAAATAAATGCTGTGTGACTTCACTTACATGTGAAATCTAAAAAAATAAAACAAATGCACAAAAAATGTAACAGAAACAGACTCATGATACAGAGAATAAACTGGTGCCAGAGGGTAGGGGAACACAGGCATAGGTGAAATAGGCTAAGAGGACTAAGAGGTACAAACTTTTAGCTATAAAATAAATAAGTCATGAGGATATCATGTACAGCATAGGGAACAATACTGCAGTAACTTTTTTGTGTGGTGACAGATGGTAAAGTATTGCGGGGATCATTCCATAATGTATGAAAATATCAAGTCACTATTTTGTATACTTGAAACTAATATATATAATATTAGTTTATGTCAATTATAGTTCAATGTCAATTATAATTAAATAAAAATACAGAATAAAATACTTTACTATTTACACTTATGCCTTCTCTTCAGAAACTTTAGCCTCTCTCAAATTCATCCCAAATTGCTCTGGGAGTCCTCAGAGTGTTTATTTTTGATCATTTTCTCTATTTACACATCTCACTAGTTTTTTTCAAGGAAGATGATCACCATATGCACAAAAGAAGGTATTTTCTCCTTTTTATAGAAATTTTATTATTTCTTTATCTAGTTACATCTGTTATAAATCTTAGTGTAAAATCTGAATACCAATGATAATAAGACCACTAATTTGACTATCATATTTCCAGATTGGAGTTTGTAATCACTAAGTTTAGAATCTAACTACCATTTTTTCTACTAAATATGATGACTTTGTTAGTTTGAGATAGGAATTTTTTTTATCACGTTAAGGCCATATCTATCCTACTTTTCTAATTAATGTATGAGAATTAGATGTTAGTTTTTTAAATTTCATGCTTTTAATGAATATTTAGTTAAAATTGAAAGCATTTATATACTGTAGTGAACAAAAGCCACAACAGTCCCTGTTCCTCCGAGACTAACATACTAACATTTGGGTAAAATCAATACTTAAATATAATATACAGTAGGTTAAGAGGAAATACATATAGTGAAAATACAAGAAGGAAAGGAGACAGAGAATGTCTGGAAAGGTAAACTGAGAGTCCAGCCTGGTGACATTATAGTAAAACCCGAGGTGAATAAGGGCGAATAAGGGGATTTTGAGTAAAGAATATTTCAAACAGAGGGAAGAACAAATAGAAAGGCATGGAGGCAGTTTAGATCTGGCATGTTCAAGAAGGCTAGCAGGCTTAGGCTGGAAAGGAGAGGGGGTGAAGAGTAGATGAGGTAAAGGAACAGAAGTGGAACCAGACCCTGCTTCTGGGAGGTGGAGACAGTGGAGAACTTGAGAAACTTGGATTATACTCTGAGACATAGTCCTATTACAAGGCTTTGAATACTTGAGTGACACATTTTAACTTACATTTCAACAGGATCACTGAATACTTGTTGAGAATAGACCACAGACATAAAAGTCTATAGGCAGAGAAACCAGTCAAGAGGTGTTTGTGCTAATCCAGGTAAAGGATAGTGATGGCTTGGTACATGGATATTGCAGCCAAGTTGGTAGGAAGTGATTGGGCCTATGTTAGGTTATGAATTTCATCTTGAAGTGAATTTTATATGAAATTCTTCAAGAAGGTTAAGTGATTTTCTATTGTATGGATTCTTTTTTTGAGTAGCAATTTTTTTCCACTCAAAACTCATCCTATGTTGCTGAATAATCTTCTGATTTTCCTGTGTTATAAGGGAAGTATTAAGCCAGCCTGGCTGATTACTTCTTATATGAATATAGTGTGTGTGTGTGTGTGTGTGTGTGTGTGTGTGTGTGTGATATTTTCCCCCAACTGAATTTTGATAAGATTTTTTTCTTATTGAAGTTTGACTTTCTTAGGGTAAAACTAGAATAATAGTTCACCCAGGAAATTGAATCACTTGGTTTGAAAACTTGCCTTTTGTCAACCCCAAAAATATTTTATCCTCCTATATCTGTTGTTCTTACATGTATTTTGGAATTCTTATATCTATTCTTTTAAAATATATTTTCCTCATATTTTAATTTCTGTCCCTTTTTCATGGCTCTGTGGATTTTTCCAAGTTTTTCTTTTAATTCACCTATTTAGTTTTCTCCTGTTATCATTATGTTGTTTTCTGCTTCCACTGTGTATTTTTTTTTCTAGTTTTTATTATGAAGAATAACCGGTATAGCTTTATTAATGAAAATAAATGTCCAGTTTAATTAGTAAATAGAAAGTGCTACTATTATAGTCACATAGTAGTATTTCTTGAATAAAGGAATAAATGATTGAAATAGGTGAGTCTCCGTGTTAGCATCTAGTTTCCTTGGTATTAGTTGGGGCACGAATAGAAATCTAAGTGGTAAGCTGCCCAAACCATTCCAATTCTAGACCACCTTATACAAGTCATCAGGACAGTAACTTCATCCCTTATACCTTCTGTGGATTTTTAGTGTGAGGAATTTGAACAGTTAAGACATGAATAAGCACTTATATAATTTATAGCCTATGATGATATTAATCAAATAAGGGAGAATCATGGGTCTGGAGTATCCCAAAGCTCTCTCAAGCATACATTTTATGTATCACTTAAATTTGCCATATTCTCGGGTGTGGAGCTTCCTGGACTGTGTATGAGTCTCCTCAGTCTAAGTATTATTTAATTCACTTATGTGTATTAGTGCAGATGTTAGGGAATGTAATTCCATTTGTTTAAATTTTAGTGTTGTTGATTCCTCTTACTTTAGAGACTAAGAGGGCCATCCTTGGTTCTATGTGTTTTCTCCTTCTTGAGTCTTTCTTTCTCTCCATAAGTTTGTAACAGAAATATATGATTCTTTTGAATTTACTAATACATCTGCTTGTATTTCTACTCACTAAATTTGATACAGAGATTCTTTCTTCCAATAAATTCCTCTGTCCCTCAAGTTCAGTATTTCTCACACAACAGAATAAATGCATGAAGAATAACAGAGATGTTTTACTCCTTCTGATTAAACTTCTTTCAACACAGCACACTCCATTTATGACAATTTGTACCAAGTTATATTCGATAGTGTTGAAGAATATGAATGTAGTGGAAATGGCAATTTAAACAGCCGGCATTGTTAGAATACACGGCCCTTCTACTTTCTGCTGCTTAAGACCTCTACAATTGCACAAAATGGAAAATAACCATAAGAATCCTGATGCAGCTAATGTAAAATAACATTTAGTTTCCACAGAGAAGCCTTTCTTCAAAATCCCTGTTCAGGTTAAACATCTTTCAAAAATTCAACAAAGAATATAGCATGAAAATTGACTCTTAGTAACACCTGTTAAAGAAAAAAAAAAAAAAAGAGAGAGAGAGAGAATATTTTACACCAGAGCAGTAAGAGGGAAAACCAGGACTGTGACTAAAAAGCAATATGAAAAATTCTTGTGTTGATGCCAACACTGATTTCACACTCCATAGCTGCCAATTCTATTTTAAATTATTGGGTCTCAGCTGTTAAAAAAATATATATATGGAAAGCATCATGAATATTGCAGTCTTCCATGTTGTCAGGAGTTGATATATCTATGATATATACCACCCCTGAGTGATACTAGAAATTGTCCTTGGACTAGAGATAAATAAACAGGTGAGATGTTGGCAAAATAGGGTTAAAGTATGATTATTGCACAAAGAAGACTGAGCTGGAAAAATAGGATGCTTTGAATTATTTTGAAGCACTTTATAAATATGGAAATCTTGACCTTTTTCTACAGAACATCCTAAAAAATTAACAATTCTTAACTAGTTATCTTGACATATTCTGTGGAAATTCATATTCTTATGGATCATAGGGAACACATTAGCAAATAAACTGGTTGAATGCTATCTTCCTATAGTATCTAAAGTATCAGAGCTAATTGTCTTTTTCTTTCTGTCTCTCTTTATCTATACACATTTTACATATGTATACATAAAGTGATATAAAGAGAATCAAACTCATAGCTTCAGTGTTTCCTTAGGGGAAGCAGCTGCTATTGGGGTGGTACAAATAATAAGTATATTAGATCTTTAATCACACACTTCTTATTGTTTGCATTTTTATAGTGTACACATGTTCATATAATATACATGGAGTTCTTAAAGCTAATGAGCTGCAAATACATGTTAGCTTTCTGCAAAGAGAAGGATGACTCGGAGGCAGGGCCATGGGCACAGAGGGTGGAGCCATGGGTCACAGAGGGTTATTCCCAAGCCTTGAAATATAATATAATTATCCCTGTTAGATTCTGAAATTTCTTGGGGCTGATGATTCCATTATTCTTTTCATCTTCTCCTTTTTTGAATAAGAATATCTATTACTATTATTCTATCCCTATTTCATACTTTTATTTGGGAAGTAAATAACTTATTTTCCAGTTTCACTGACAGATGGAGAGAAATTTTTCCTCAGGATGCAATATACCCAGAGCCCACCTAACTAATTTAGATGGTTGAGATAATGAAGTTTAGAGATTTTGAACTAATGATAGTTACATGAGATTTTGGACTTGATCTAATATTGTAATGTGTCCCAATTACTCAGGACTTCAGGATGGGACAAATGTATACTGTATATGAAATGGATGTGATTACTTGAGGGCCAGAAGGCAGATGGTGGCAGGTTAAACAATGGCCTCCCCAGGCCCTCAAAAATGTCCAATTCCTTATCCCTGATACCTATGAATATGTTACCTTATGTGATAAAAGGGACTCACAGATATGATTAAGGATTTTGAAATTGGAGATTGTTTTGGATTGTCTGAGTGGATCCAATATAGTTGCAAGGGTCCATATAATCACATGAGTGCCTCTTAGCTTGTCAAGGAGGGCAAGGTTGTGCTATAGCAAACACTTTTTGCTAATATATTTAAATAATATATGTCAAATAAAATAGTTCATGACTAGGGTCCAGGAGAAATCCATGTCTAGAGGAAACTAGCCAGATTTCCAGACATGTTTTCATTTTTTAAAATAATATAGTTCCTTCACTTTGTGGCTTTTTAACAATAACTAACATAACAATTTTATTTCTAGTATTTGCCTGTGTTGCAGTTAGTCTGTGCATCTTATACAGAGGCTTAAATGCAACTACTCAGCCAGTCAAGTCATATGATTAGACAGCTTATCCCTCAAAATAAGGAGCAGGAGGGAAACTCCATGCCAACAACAGACACATTATTTAGTCAAACTCTTCATCAATAAAATTTTGGCAACGATACAGACATAGATAGCTTGAATTAATGTCCTGCCTCCTGACTTTGGCCTTGGACAAAAGAGAGGACTAGAAAAGGAAAAGGTTAAAAATAGCCCATGACTGTTCTCAACTGGAAGCTGGCCTGACTCTAATAGCTAGGATTTAGTGTTCTCTGGTTGAGCATAAACAATTTCACAGAACACCAACATGAGACAAGGTTATTCTAACCAGGCTAAAGCAAGGTGAAAATAAAACCACTCAGAGGTCATGCCTGGGCACAGGAAAGAAAAAAAAAAAAAAGAAGAAGAAGAAGAAGAAGAACTCGATGCAAATCATGACTATACCCAAACAACTTCCACCCTCCTCCATTTGGTTAGCTACATAACCATTGCTTTTTTTCCAATTACAGCTTCCCTCTTTTCTTATTGCCTTCTAAATAAAAGGTATTGATATACTAAATCACAGTCAAATCATCAGAATTAACTATGCTTACTGAGAACACCCAATCCGGAGCAAGATGAGCTTGCTTACTTGAAACCTTCTCCAAATTACCTAATATAAGTCCAAATCCTATAAAGTTGTCTCTCCAAAATCCCTGCACTGACATTCCCCATGGTTTTCATCTGTGTGGTCTCCCTTTTGCAACAAGTACCCAAAACCTCAACTTCATTTAATAATGGTCATTCCTGATCATTTTGGATGGCCCTGGACATACAATGTCAAATTTCAAGGATATCAAAGAACAAAAGTTTATTTCTCATTTATGCTCTATTGGAAAGGACAGAGAAGTTTTGTATCATATTGCCCTCAATCTCAGCAAAATGATAAACCCCCCAGTATTTTGAACATCGGTGGTTGATGTAGAAGGAAAGAGGAGATACTGAATTGTACATTGGCTCTTAAAGCTTCTGCCTATAAGAATACACATTACTTGTGTACCCATTTCACTGGCTAAAGCCACACCTAACATCAAGGGAATGGTATAAGAAATCCTACCATCTGCTTAGAGAAGAATCTAAAATATTTGGTGGACTGAACTCATGATTATCATAGGTTTGCTTTTCATAGAGAAAAAAAGTAAAGTTATGATGGGTAGAATGATTTCTCAGACACCATGCTGTTTCATTTCTGTCCAGGGTCTTACTTATACATATATTCTCATTATTGTTCTTTAGAGCACGCACAAACATTTCTTACATTTTTTTGTGTGTATGCTGTATTTCACAGTAAAAAATAATGAGATACAGGAACAAAATTTAAATATGTAACCTTGTAATAATAAATGGAGTATTGAATTGGTGATTCAATTGGCATCCTTATTTTTCCCCACCATTATTTATGTCAGCCAATGCATCAATAAAGCATCTAAACAGTTCTTAAAAACTAAAATCTTATTATTTGGTAATACTGACAATTTTTATTTCCAAAGCCCAGTTATATATTAAATTTCTTAAATTTGGCTCTATTAATTAAACCTTTTACTTTACAACTACCAACTTTCCATTGGAAAAATGAGAAAAAGATAGAGATGGAAAATAGAAAAGTAATCGCTACCCAAGTGGTATAAATTCCATAAAGAAAAAGAGGAAATTATAAGAAGACATTATCCAAGAAGTGTAACGAGAAAGTTCCACAGAATGGAAAAATATTAATCTTTAAAAGGAAATGATCTGCTAAATCTCTACCATAAATGAAGAAAAACCCATATTAGGTCATATAACTTTAATGTTTTCTCAACATCAGGATAAATAAAATACAGTAAAACCTTTCAGAGAGAAAAAAATAATAAGAAAAATATTATAGTCAATGCATATACATGGAGGCAAAAATTCTTAATATAATTACACCAAATTGAACATAACATACTATTCTCAGAAATCAACCTAACAATAGTTTAGTCTCTTTCTTTGGGAAAATAACTAGAGAAAGGTAAGTATGACAAACTACAACACTCACTACTCCAGATGGTCTCCGGGGGTGTTGTCTTGTTGAGACCTCAGAACTGATTCCAGTTGCTAGAGGTTTGGACAGTTAGCAGTGGTAATAGCTGGTGCAGCCGTGGTGAGTGAGCCATACTGTTCAGTCCATGCCTAACTTCCATCCACATCAGTACACCATGGCTGATCCATATAAGGGCGACTTGCCAGTGCTGGCCGTGACTGATGATTGAGGCCGTTTGATACCAACTGGCTGGTTTTTTTTTGTCTACTGAATTATTTAATGCCTCCTTGGTGGAAGATATTCACTGGTAAGTGTTAAAATGCAATTACAAGATCTCTACCCTTGTGTTTACTCTCATAAATCTACATCTTGTCACTGAGGAGGAATGGAAGGAATGGATAGTATATTGGAAATGGCAAATGAAAAATCTAGGGCAGCCTGGGTGGCTCAGTGGTTTAGCGCTGCCTTCAGCCCAGGCCCGATCCTGGAGACCTGGGATCAAGTCTCATGTCAGGCTCCCTGCATGGAGCCTGCTTCTCTCTCTGCTTCTCTCTCTCTCTCTCATGAATAAATAAATAAAAAAAAAATAAAAATAGGTACACTAACAGCCTTTCTTAAAAAAAATAAAAAGGAAAAATAGAGACCACAATACAAAGGACATACAAAATTCTAGAAGCAATATGGAATGTGAAATACTAGCTACCACCAAAAAAAGAAAAGAAAAGTAAAGTAAAGAAACAATTACCATAAATATAGATGCTGTAGTTCATACTTTATTAGTCATGACACTCAAGCTGGTAATTACAGGTGTTTTCTGCCATAGTTTGTCTTTTAGTCATATTCCCAATCGAATAACATTATTATCTGGTGGAATAACTCAAATCCTTATTCCTACAGTATTTAAGGTGTTATTTATCTTCCTGCATTTTCCCACTGACCCCAACTATTAGTCAAAACACTACAAAGGGGAGCCTCTGGATCACGAATTACTTGGGTTCCTGACGTTGTACTTCTTTACCCCACTCTGTTGCATCAGGACATGTTCTCTTTGGAAATCAAGATAATCAGTTCAGGTAATACAATACAGTGATCCCTTCTCTACCTGTGAGTTCAATAGGAGTAAACACAAACTGATCAGAGCGTAGTCTCAACTTCCAGTTTAGTGAAGTCATGATGGTGTTTCCTGGTGGAAGTATTTCTTTTGTGAGCACAGAAATATAAATACCAAGAAAACCCTTATTAATGGGGATGGGAGATGAAGTCCTTCTAATAGGTTATGATTTTAATACTGAGAGAAATCAGCCTCACTTCTACTCTAGTTCTTAAATACATTCATCCCATCTCTGGCAGAGATTGCACTATAGATTGACCACTGATTTAAGGCATATATTAATCCTTTTGATTGACATCCCAATTTTATATTCCATTAAATATGTTATCAAACATATTGTGGGTATGGAAGATATAGTAAGACCTTTGAATTCTGTGTGTCACCTTTGCATTGCTATACCATATATCTCTTGTTCAAATGATATTTTTAATGGAATACCAGGACAATTGATCAGATATTCTATGATCACATATATGCTAGCCTCACAGAAGAATTGTCTGTATATATAGTAAATATGTTTCTGGAATCTATGTCTATTCCTGTGTGTATGTACAGGGTGGGGTGGAGTGGTTTCTTCTCATTTTGTGGCAGACTGCATTACCGTCACAGATATCAGCTCTTTCCCTTATTAGAAGATTATATTCTAATGCCTTTCACTTATGTGATTTGCCCATCCTTCTGGTAAATGGCCAAAGGAGCATACTTTCCCTCTCCCCATTGCTAGGCTTAGTCATATAGATTGTTTTGGTCAGAAGAAAATGAGTGGATGTTATTTATGCCATTTGCACATGGAAAGTAGAGACTTTTAATGAATTATGTGATTGATTTGTTTCAACCTCTTCTGATTTTTCCCTATGTCATAATAGTAGGATAAACCAAATTGGAGTTGCTCCTTCACCATGGGTTCCAAATTAGAATAATGGAACAGAAGCCAAATGGAGCAGACCTGCAGTCAACACACGTAACGTGAACAAGAAATAGTTTTTGCTGCTGCTGTTACTGTTTTAAGCCACTGATAGTTTGAGATTGATTTTTACTGTAACAAAGTCTACCTAATAAACACCTCCATGTTATGAGGTATTCAAGCTAATCAACATGTCACCAGGTGGCCAGTTAGTACCTCCAGGGAATGAAATAAAATTAGGAATGAAACACTGGCATTTACTTTTGGCAGGTTGAGCACAGTAGTCATAGCCAAATCAGCCTGGGAGAGGAAACACTTCTTGTTCAAACCCCCCATTTCCACCGTCAATAGCCACTTTGTAAATAGTCCCATTGAGAAAGCACCTGGAGGGCTGACAGTCACAGGGTGCTTTGCATGCTCCACCTCATTTTCAAGAGCTTTGTTCATAGTGGGAGCCCACTGGAAGGTTTTCACAGGGGTCAAAACTATTTTTATACTCTTTGCTTGTTTTGAGAGGTTTGTACCTCATCCCAAATTTCTTGTCTCTAATCTTCCAGTTTTGTTTTTTTCAAGTCCCTGATTAGTCCACCAACCCATTAACCATTGTCCATGAATAATTTCCCAGGCTATTTCCCAGGCTATCTTTCCTTTAATATGAAGGAGATCTATTTCCCAGGCTACCTTTCCTTTAATATGAAGCAGCATACTCCCACATCCCAAAAATCTGCTGATTAGAGGGAAAAGGCTACACTATAGCCTTTCAATGATATTCCTGAATGGGGCTGTATTGTAGGAACTATCCATTTCTGTTTCTTGCACAAAGTAAACATTATTCTATTAAACTAAACCTTCACATTTGCTCTCTTTCCCTTATTTCTCTGTAGAATGGTCATAAGTAAAGTGATGATAGATCCTGGTTTGCCAGGACACTTCTGATTTACACCTGCTGTCCCATCTTAATTATTAACAGTGCCACTTTTTTACTCTCAAAAGTGTCCTGACTTGGATGTTAACTATATGGTCACATTAATCATAGATATAGGTTGAGAGGGAGATGGTAAAACAGCAAAAATATGTGCACCTGAGTCTAATTCTTCTGCAGTTTATCTGTGGATTCCAGACCTGCTTAGGTCCAGTCTCATAAATCCCCTTTCCATTACAGAATGGCATACTACCATAGTCATCCAATTTTATGATTCAGTAGATCAGCTAACATCCTGTTGATTATGAGCAGGTAGGGAGCATGATTGCTCATTTTCTCATCGTCAGATATTTTGTTCCTATGTGGGCCAGCACAAAGTCACAGGTTGCTTTTCAGATGGAGAAGAGTTAGTGATTGAGAGGGCCAGGACTTACCTTCATATCTGAGGGGTCTGTGCTAATTCACCTGTTGAGGCTTTCCAAGGGTTCCGCAGAGCATCTCTGTCTGCTGTAAACATTTTTGATACCATCAGTTCTGCTGACTGAATCCAAATTCATACCATCAGTTCTGCTGACTGAATCCAAATTCAGGGCATTTTTTTTCTGCTGTAGTCTTTTCTTATTCTAGGCACCATTAAAAACTGGCAGATTGGGACACCTGGGTTGGCTCAGTGGTTGAGTGTCTGCCTTTGGCTCAGGGCCTGATCCCAGATTCCTGGGCTTGAGTCCCACGTCAGGCTCCTACATGGAGCCTGCTTCTCCTCCCTCTGCCTGTGTCTCTGCCTCTCTTTCTGTGTCTCTCATGAATAAATAAAATCTTTATAAAAAAAACCTGGCAGATTTATGGGTTTTCCAGTAATGGGTCATGGAAGTACATGTATAAATGACACATATTGTCTCAGAATCCAAAGAGTCCCAAAGAGCACTGAAACTCTTTATGGTGGGCAGTGCAGGGTGAAACAACTTGCTTGTGCTTTAATGAGGATATTCTGAGATATTCTCTACATTACTGAATCTATGGAAACTTCCCTGAGGTTGCAAATCTTTTAAATTTTGCAAGATCTAAACCCATTCTTTTGTATAGAAGGTTTATTAATTTCTCATAATCAGATCCAATTAGAACACCGTCATCAATATAGAATAACAGTAATGAGATAGCATGAACAAGAAATCTCTCAAATTTATTACGACATAGCCCTAAGTCAGGAGATTAAGTGTATGCTGACATCACTGCTGATGAAGTTTAAAATGTTTTAGGTTTAATTTTATTGACAGGCATGGGAAAAAGAAAGCTCATATGCACAAGAGAGTGGGTGTGCTGGCCGACTCTAATACATACACTACCTTCAGTGACTTAGCTGTGATTGTCCCCATCAGATTGATTTTGTTCTAATCTATAGTTTTTCCTTAGACCTTCTGTTTCACACTGGTTAACAAGCAAGTAAATGAGGATGTGGTAGCAACTGCTATCCCTACATCTTCAAAATATTTGTAGTTGGTACTAATCTCTGCAAATCTGTCCCAGATTGGGTTGGTTTTTCATTTACTCTCTTGGCAGGAATGCACAGATCCAAGGGCTTCTACTTGGTCTTTTCTATCATTACAGCCATCTAGCCTATGAATATCTAATATTTTATGGACTTGAAGGCCAAACGGTGAGGTGAAGTTATGCCCTGAGATGAGTCAACGACCTCTTCTGCGGAAACAGCATGAGGACTATTTTATATTATAGTATATTATGAGAAAATTTGAGTGAGAGTAAAGGCCAAAAGATCAGGAAATGGTTATCATTTAAAAAGACAGCTTATAACCCATAGTTCCTAAAAGGAGGGGATTTGCTATGTTATGAGGGATCAAATGGGGGAAGCAACAGGGTGAGTCACAAGGCAGAGGGAAAAGGGGAACTGTGTACAAGAACCTCTGTTGGGCTTTTCATAGGAAGGAATTGGTGAAGCAGAATAAGCAGGCTTAAGATTGGCCAGTTGGAATAGTTTCAGTAATTTCTTGGGTATACCCACTGTTGCTAGTTGTCTGGTACATGGCACTTGGGGTGATTAGGGCAGGTGGGAAAGCCCAAAGAAGGAGGTGGTTCCAATGTGGGCTTTGGATTAGTTGATTTGTATCAAAAAGTACACTCACATTTGAATTATTTACTATCTCTAGGAACTGGCTAACTGTGGGAAGGCAGTCTCTCCAGGGGCAACAAGATTCCAAATGTTAAAACATCAAAACGTCAGAATATAGAAAATAAAAGACATTGCTAATACAAGGATCAACCATAAAATCTTTATGCAGAAGGATGCTAGTCTCTTCAATGTGTGTATATGTGCATTTATGTGTGTGTATGTGTGTGTGTATTGGGTGGGTGTGGGCATGGAGGGAGGATATTTTTGCTGGCAAAGTGGATTCAGAGATATTTGGCCGTTTGGATTTTAGCACTGCCTGCCTCTTCTCAAATGTCCCCACCTTGTTTCAGGGTTTATTTTCTTTCTCATTCGTGACTTTAATTTAGCATAAAATTCTTTCAAGATTTGATATTTACTTGTTGCTGTAAATTAGCAGCTTTCAGCATACATTTGTGGCAACTCTAGGAGATGAGAGCCTCTTCAAAATGGCCCTAAAGATTTTCTGACTTTTTTCCTCAATTTGTTCATAGTTGGGCATTTAAAGACTTCAGTTTGTCCTTTTCAGTATTTATGCTTTCTAGGCTTGTGAGAAAAAGCCAACTGACTCCACAGTCTTATAATTATGATCATTACCATAGTTACCAAGTGTGTCAGCCACTTGACCTCCATCTGTACAACATCCTTCATCCCATGCTACCAGTGGGGATAATTTGAGTTATCATGATATCACCACATGCCACAGAATTACCATTGGTCCATTACTCCCAGAAAAGAGACTATTTCTTCTTTTCTCAAATATATGAGCAGCTCAATCATGGAATCTTATTTTGATATGACTCTGTAACCCTGAAAAGTGGAGAGATCTTTCTCTTAAAGCTGTTACAAAAGCCAATTACTGTTTTAGCTAATGTCTTGGTGGGAAAAAGATGGAACACTCACAGTGAGTGACTGAGGAAAGTCTAATAAGTGGATGTTGTACTAAAGTGTGGGCAGCATATAAAGAAGTCATTGAGGAATACTGTAGTACCCTGAAGCTAGCAAAAGTGGATAGCCTTTTCATATTTTGATCTCAAATGACAGAAGGGACATCAGTTATCTAAACCCAGGGTAAGTAGATGTTCTGAGGGGATTCTTTCAAAAGAACGACTCTATTACAGGGATGCAGGTGTCCAACAATGACCCTAAAAGATGGGAATCTGTATACAAACAACTAACCTCAATCTCTTCCTGTCTTTTTTTTTTAATTTTCATTTATTTATGATAGAGAGAGAGAGAGAGAGAGAGAGAGAGAGAGAGGCAGAGACATAGGCAGAAGCAGGCTCCATGCACCGGGAGCCCGACATGGGATTCCATCCCGGGTCTCCAGGATCGCGCCCTGGATCCAGGCGCTAAACCGCTGCGCCACCCAGGGTTCCCTCTTCCTATCTTTTCATTTTCAGTCAGGACTTTCCATTTCATTGGCTGAACCCAAACAGAAGCTTAAATATGTAAGAGGAAGGAGATACAGTCCATACAGGTCAGCTTCCCATGACACAGCAGGAAAAGTCTAGAGAGTGTTTCTAGCGGGGCAAACACAAAATACCTAGTGTAGGTACTAGCCCAAAAGGACAAAAAATAGAGCAAGCTCTAGTATCTTAATATTTTTCTTCTATGCTCCTCATGGGTTTCTTCCTCTTCTATATATACAATGATGTTCAACATTACTTGTTGATTCTATTCTTTTCTAAGAAAATAAGCTCTTTTATTCCCAAATATTTTAGTCTTCCATATCAGAGGGCTGATGTTTATGAAAATTGTGAATATTTTCCCTTTTGCTTACTTTTCCATATAAGATACTTAGAGAACTACATCTCTAAAACAATACCGAGAGGCAAGAGGCATTCTTCCCTCTTAGCATTCATTTTTGACCTACATATATGACAAAGAAAAGCAAAAAGTATAATCAGATAGAAAGGTTATAGTCCAGAAAATAATTTCACATTCTTAAAATCAAATTGAGGCTTTGCCTCTTTTTAGCTTTATTGACTAGATTTAAAAAAAAATTCCCTGAGTCTCTGTTTCTCCATAATTAAAATGAAGACTATAATCCCTAACTTGAACAAAAATTGCTATTATTATAGATAAAGTAGATAATGCTCCTGGCATGGTTTCTGGAACATATTAGGCACCGAGTAATTGGAAAGGATTATTAATAGCATAGTCATAGAAGTAAGAGAGAAAATATTGATTTAGGTGTCTAAAAGATGAATGAAGATCCTTGAAGAAATTTAGAAATAAATTCTTAAAACATCTTTAATAATTCTTAGAATCCTAAAAAAGAAGACAGATTTATTTATGTACCTGATATCTGATAGGAAATGTGTAACCACCAGCCAGGTATGTGAACTAAGACACAGTTCTTTTTCTTTCTTTCTTTTTTCTTTTTTTTTTTTAATTTAGAGTTATCACCACATCCACACAGATATCTTTACCATAAAGGAATTAAACTCCTGTGAGCCAAGGAGTTGAGAAATGTATGTAGTCCAATATATTGGCTAGTTTGGGACTTAACAAAGTAAATTGAAAACATCAATGATTAATGGGAAATGAAGATGCCAGGCTGGACTGCATGTATTACAAAGCAGGGACACCATTAGATTAAACGCATTTACATTTTGAATTTCAACAGTCCCTAAAATCAGCTTATATGCAAAGCTCCTTACACCAAAATGAGCTTAATTTCTGGTTGTAAACAGTCCTGCTGAACACCATAAATTTCAGGCTTCATGAGGATCCCTTGTTCAATTCAGATTAGCTTAGAAAAATATCTAGTTACATTAAAATCTTATATGGTGGATTTATTCCTTCAAATTTACACCAACAATTTTCTAGTGTATTTTTTCTACTGATCTAATTTTTCTATCGTTGTTTAGAATGTTAAGGGGAAGAACTATTGATGGGTAAAACCCATTACTTCTGCTCTAGTATATACTTTTCCTATTTGAAATGAATACCTATAGCATTTTTTATTACTTTCATGTAGACTCATAATACTATCTATATCTTCTCCATTAAGAATTATAGACATACTAATATTTAAAAAAATATTTAGAAAAAGTCACTTATTGGTTTTGGCTGACCATCATCCTTTCTCCCTTCTTTTTGGTAATACTTTCTGAATTGCTTTCCAGACATTCAGTCCCTCCCCAGGCAGTCCATGTAACTGTGGAAACTGACCCTATCCACAAATCTTTCTTTTTTTTTTTTTTTAAGATTTTATTTATTTATTCATGAGAGACACAGAGAGAGAGAGAGGCAGAGACACAGGCAGAGGGAGAAGCAGGCTCCATGCAGGGAACCCGACACAGGACCAGATCCCAGGACTCCAGGATCACACCCTTGGCCAAAGGCAGGTGCTAAACCGCTGAGCTACCCAGGGATCCCCATCCACAAATCTTTCTTCCCATCTATCCACATCCCTCCAAGATGTTCATTAGTGTTTTGTTCAGGGATTGACTCATGATCCCATTAAAGTCAATGACATATAAGTAGAGTATATATTCTCTATACATGATTCTTGGGAATAAGCAGTCTAAATTTAAACAAAAGTTATTTGGAGAGAATCATTTCATTAGCTGGAATTGAATGAAAAAGACTATAGCTTTGGAAGTCCATGACTATAAGGTTTCTAGCCTTAGCATGAAGCAGACAAATAAACTACAGAGAAGACAAATTGGAACAAATTGTAGTTTTTGAAGATGCTCAAGCCTGACTGAAGCCTTCTCAGCGTCTAGACTTTTCCACTTTTAGCTATATGTGCCTGAAATTGCCCTCATTCTAAGGCTCATATAAGTATACCATTTTATTATTTGGGTCCAGTGCTTGCAAGAGAGAAATTTCTAACCAATATAAGCATTTATCCACTTTAATACAACTTAAAATTTTTGTCTATTCAAATATTTCCATCCATCTGGAAGGTGGCCATTAAATGCTCAGAGCATCCTGTAGCCCTTTCTGTGTATACAGGGAATTCAAACCAATTTTTTTCCACTTTCAAAGTTTTCATGGAAAATTGTCTTCATTTGATTTAGATATATGAATGTATTTTGGTTACATTTGTGAAATAAACTTTAACTATGTTTATGCTATGCTATTTGCTCAGAACTGGCAGAGTGTTTAAGCAAAAATATAAATAATATTTGTTCATATGCCTATGTTATATATTATGAAAACAATGACATATATATTATTACAAAAAAGAATGTATATACATTCAGAAAATTATTTTAATTTATATATTTTTCATTTGGATAAGATAAAAGGTTATTCAGATTTCTATATTATTTAAAATTTTGATAATATCAGATATCAATTAGTAAAAAGTCACTTTAAAGCACACATACAAAATTTACTTATTACTCATGTAACAATCAGTTCTGTTTTATTCATTGATTTATAACCTGTTCATAAAAATTATGTGCATAGCATGTGACACAACATGCTATTAAATTAAATGAATTTTTTTTAATTAAATGAATTTTAATACTTATTAGAAATTTATAGTTTCTTTTGTTAAAAAAATAATTTCACTTATCAATATTTTTTTCTTTAAGTAGAAGTTAAAAGTGACTTTATTAGGAGTTAGGTTCCCCACCTATAGTGTCAAATTCTAGATTTGATTAATATCATCCAAAGAAAATTTATCATTTTATTCAATCTGAAAATAGGCAGAATTAAATATGCTTAATTCAAAATACTAAGCATTTAGAAGAAAGAACTTACATAGATATTTGATTCAAAGTTGAATCCATTTACTATATGAATTGGTAAAAAATCACTTTTACTTAAATATTACTTTCATACTGGAACCTATTCATTTTTTTCTCAATAAATTTTATATATGCATAAAACAGCTAAATGGGAAAAATTAGGTTTTTATCGAGCTATCCAGTATATATGTCTAAAAACCAAAAAGACTGCTGGATATGTATAAAATGAGAGACAGAGCCAGAGCAGTAATTTTACAAGTAATGTGTTTGTAAACAAACATGTTAAATGATAGTTGCTATTACCCTGATATAAGTAGAGAACCATTTGCAGTTTTTATCCATTCAGTTTGCCAGTAAAGTCTGTACTTTATCCAATCATGGAAACCAATATGAGAAGCAAGGGATACTTTTCTTGTTGACAACACCTTATGTGGGAAGTACAGTTTGATAAATGAATAATTGAACAGTATAGAGATAGACTAATTTGCCTTGTTACAAAATTTGAAACTGGTATTCAAAACCAGGTATTTAGATTAAAATTCCATTTTGTTCATTAATAGTTTTGACTCAATAATTACCATCACTATAATTAAAATAATAATAGTAGTTATATATAAAGAATAGTAGTCTTATTACACACACACACACACACACACACACACACACATATATATACATCTATACTTATTTTTTTAATATGTCCCCCAGATAACTGGCTAGCCTTCATTTCCTAGGAGTCATTCATTTGACAGTAGAGATAATTCAATGACAAATACAAAGCTGTTCAATCTAGGTGTTTTTGCCGCCGTAATTACCAAAATTTAGTTCTGGACTATTATATAAATATTTTTTTCTTAAATCAAATATATGAACTACAAAAGAGAACTCCAAATTTTTAGTCTGGTGTTCTGAGACTTGACGCATAAGGAACACGCTGAATGGAGGTGGCACATGAGCACTGAGAGTTGCCTTTGCCAAAATTCTCCGTGATTTTAGAATTGCTTTCTTCCCACAGCTAAGATATAGGTGTCTCTGAGAAGTTAGAATGTGCTCAGAAGTATTTGTTAAAAAGCACCATTAAATTCCCAGTTGCAACTCTTTGTAGTGCAAACACCAAAATAACAATAAAACTCAAAAAGCTGCCAGAACCTTTTGAAATATAGTAGCAACCGATTTTTATTTGTTTGCTTGTTTGTTTTAGCAACTGATAGCAACTGTTTGAGATAATGGTACTTTAAAAGAGTTAACATGCAAATCAGACTACAGAATTTTTTCCCCATTAGAATGAACTGTTTTCACTTTCTTTTCAGTGAAAAAAAAAAAAAAGTCTCTAAAAACAACCTGTCAATATGCTTGATATATTTTTCTTATTGCTTTTTAAATGGACAATTTCTATCCAACCATAAATGTTTTCAAAGCCATTAATGAGTAAATTGTTAACAGTAAGATGTAGACATACAGCATTTGTTATGAAAGATTTTTCATAATTAATTAGGTTGAAAGGAGAGAATTCTGATTGTTCCCTCCCTTTTATCTCCTCTTAGTGGATATACATATATACTGCCAGAACATAATTTCAATCTTGGACAATTAGAGCAATTGTCAAATATGGATGATAGGGTTGGATTAATAACAATTTTATTATTATTTCACAGATTGGACTAATGACTATTTTGTTATCATTACATAGAAATACAATCACCATCTGAGGCAGATAAGTTGTAAGTTGTAAATTCCCCTACTTTCTCAGGAAAAGACAGTCAAAATCTACATATGGTCTATGTAATAGCCTTCTCTTCCAGAAGTTATTAGCTCACAGATGTGTTTCTCTGAACAGTTATTCAAAATCTGAAATGAAAGTTTTTTGACTGCCCCCCTTTTCAACTTTAATTTCACTCTTGTCTTGTGACTGTTGCATATATAAAAACAGATTTAAGAGCTAATCTAGATACTGTCAACTAAGTGAAGCATGAATTTTTTTTAATTCATTGTTTTGACTAGATCAAATATTTTGAGACCAATGTTGTAAGTTTAAGATGACAAAAGTGCCCTGCTACCTCAGTTGGTACAGTATGAGGCTCTTAAGATGACAAAGTGCTTGACTTTATACCCTCTAGACAAAGAGTGTTCTCCAGTTTTATAGTTAAGCTTTGATATCTGCTTAAACATTCACATTTTCCTCATGGACAATGGCATTGCTACCATTTCTATAAGTGACTTTGTGGACAGTGCACATGAGATCCAGAATAGTCAATAGAGTCAAGGGTCACTGCTACATGATGAATGTGGTGAAGAAACAGGTTTGTGAATATATGTATTGTTTGTAAATGTCAGAGAGTCCCAAAATTGAGTTCAGAACCCTTCAAAGGGAAGAATGAGGTTAGGCATTGACTTTAGTGACCATAAGACAGTTTAACAGCACTATCATTTATATCACCTTTAATATTTGTCAAATTTTTGCAAGTGAAATATATGTCTGTAATGGTTAATGTTACAGATAAACTCAGCTAGGCTATGGCACCAGTTGTTTGGTCAAATACTAATCTAGATTTTACTGTGAAGGTATTTTGTATATCAGATTAACACCTATAATCAGTTGGTTATAGGGAAAGGAGATTACCTTCAGTAATAAGGTTGAGTCTCATCCAATCAGCTGAAGGCTTTAAGAATAAAAACAGATTACCTGGCAAAGAAGGAATTCTGCCTCAAAAACTCCAAGAATGCCTGCTTGAGTTTCCAGCCTGCCTTACAGATTGCAGATTCAAAATATCAACATCAATTCTTGCCTGAAGTTCCAGTCCCGTCTGCCATACCCTCTAGAAGTTGGATTTGCCAATCCCCCCATCACTTGAGCCAATTTCTTTACTTTAATTAATGTGTATGAAATATTATATTTATTTATTAATGTATATGAAATTATATATATGGATATGGATTCCATAGATATAATATATGGAATTGTTTGGTTCATTGGGTCTTTGAAGAATTTATTTGTCCAAAATATCAAATTACCCACCTAAAATATCTGCCTATTACTTGGAGGGATGATTATAGTGTAAAGACTTTTTATTGTAATGTTGATTCAAAACTGGGATAAATATGTATTCATTATATGTATTAAACATCTCAGCAACAATGCTACATTATCATCAATTAAGTATCTAATATTGCTTTTGCCAATATTGTTTTGTTGTACTATTTAAAAAGGATAGGCTCATTATAGGTGAAGAAATTCATTTAATAAATTCAGACTAATTAAAGACATACCATATCATAGCCAGGATAAAAGGAGGATCATGAGGATCACTGCCACACATGAGGCTCTTGTTTTTTTTCCCAGGAGAGAATTTGAAGGACTACAAAGGAAAGAAAACAAATTAACATCAGAAACTCCTGGATCTGAGAAAATAAAGTGACTTATTTTTCTTCAATTTGAAGGTAATTAAATCTGTAATAATTTCTGTGTTAAAAAATAAAAAAAAATAATTTCTGTGTTATATTCTCAGTAACACACTATGTTCTCTATGCCAAAATACAGAATTATTTAACAACTGCCTGGGACAAGCGTAAAATTTCTAGACTGTTTTCCAGAGTTGGAGAAGACCTTGCTGTGTGAGACCTTACTGAAATTTCTATGGCATGAGTCAGTTTGAGTTGTCAGCAGAGGAGATGTTTAAATAAAAATAACACTAGCTTACAAATCCATAAACTAAGCTGTTTTGATGTGAATGTCAGAGTTTGGGTGAGGTCTTAGGATATCAATAGAGACAGCATTTATTAGAATAAATTAGATGTAATAAATTAGATATAAAGAGTAAATTAGTATAAATTAGAGTAATTTAGATAAACCTTTTAGCGATTCATGAATTCTGGCCTACAAAAACATACAACTATTTATCTCCATAAGAATTTAATTTTGTTGCCCTAATCATTTATGGTGGCAGGAGAAAGCTTCTAGGACATGACCTTAAAAGTATAACTGCTAAAAGTAGAAGGTAGAGAAATACCTATTGGCTCTGCCATTTAACACATGGAAGGAATCTGCATTTCCTTTCCTTCCTTTCTTTTTTGTCTTTCTTTTTCCAGCTTTATTAGGTATAATTGACAATTAAAAATTACATATTTTTAAGGTATACAACCTGACATTTTGATTTCTGTGTATATTGTGAAATAATAACCATTATCAAGCTAACCAGCAAATATATACCTCCCATGGTTATAACTCTGTGTGTGTGTGTGTGTGTGTGTGTGTGTGTGTGTGTGTTAAGAACACTTAATATCTACTCTTCAGGCAAAATTCAAGTATATAATACAGTATTATCAACTATAGTTACTGTGCTCTATGTTAGATCTCTAGAATTTATTCATCCTGCAAAGTAAACGTTGGTATCCTTTGGCCAACATCTCATCATTTCCCCCACCACCCAGTCTCTGGCAATCAGCATTCTACTCTCTGCTTCTATGCACTTGACTTTTTCAGATTGTACAAAAAACAAGATCATATAATGTTTAACTTCCTATGACTTATTTCATGTAGCATAATGTCCTTCAGGTTCACCCATGTCATCACAAATAGTAGGATCTCCTTTTTAAAGCCTGAATAATTTTCAAATATATAATATACTATATTTAATAGATACCTCATTTTCCTAGTATATGTGCTGCCAAAGTGAGCACAATACCTCATTTTCCTTACCCATTAATCTCTCAGTAGACACTGGGTTGCTTTCATATCTTGCTCAGGGCCTGATCCTGGAGCCACGGGATCGAGTCCCACATCGGGCTCCTTGCAGGGAGCCTGCTTCTCCCTCTGTCTGTGTCTCTGTCTCTGTCTCTGTCTCTCTCTCTGTCTCTCATGAATAAATAAATAAAATCTTAAAAAAAAGGAAAGAGAATTATCTACTATTTAATTTAGTTGTAAAAATAAGATGATACATAAAATTTCAATAATCCTCTTTTTGGTCATGTACACCCCCTTTAATTAATCGATGCAATTTTTGCAGTGTGTTGTATGAATTGACAAATGTTAGAGATATACTATATAGAATTTACATCCATGAAACTAATTTTTAAATATGTCTAAGTTAATTTTTCTTTAGAGTAATACATCTTTTTGTTATATCTTTAGTCATTCTTCAAAAATGTTTGTTTTTAATGAGTTCTACCATATTATAGACATTTTTCTGGTCAGTTCAACACACTCATACTATTCCAATAAATTGCTGAGCACATCCAAGTTTACTTGTCCTTTTAACTCAGCCACATAGTATATTTAAGTATTATGATTATATTTGTAAATACATTTTCTGTCTACATTTTAAAGTTTCAAGCAAATTTCTAGTTAAAAAATGTCTTCCAAATTACTCAGACTCCTGCTAAGGAAAGATACGCACAGTTGCAATTAGGACAGTTAATCAGTTGGATTTGTCATCTAAAGGGGAAAAATCATTAGCAAGACACTGGGTGGCCAGTGACAGCTTAAATACTTATAAATCACAAAATTGTCAGCTCCTTCACTTAAAAAGGAAAATATATATGTAACATAAAAAGGATAGGTTGAGTGTTTTTCAATTTAAATTTTTTTATTTATGTCATTTTGCCAAAAACTTTAGACTTGGAATCTTGTCATGATGCAAAAAACTTGAGAACTGTGGTAAAATTTAACAAGCAAACAGTGCTAGAAAAAGTCACGAAACTTGTCTGCACATTATATCCGAGCCTCATCAGATCGTAGTAATCGTTATGTAGATTCCCATACTCTAGAGGTCAGACATTAAACATTGCTGTGTATTTATAAGTGACTAGGCCTATATCACAGAGTTGAATGAGAACTAGATCCTGTCATCAAGGGGTTCACATGAGTATCCAAAAATTTCCTTTGAAACACAACAATAAAATGTTCAAAATGTCACAAAATAGATCTAGTCTCTCAAATGGCTCAAATGGACAAAAATCATGATCGTGCTAAAAAAATAGCCAATTACATCTGTCGTTTGAGAATCAACACTAGTCTCAAATGACACATTATCAAAAACCACCTTTAAACTGACCTTGCCTAGAGAAGTATCTGGAAGATCTCTAGTAAGAATATTATGTATACTCTTTTTAAAATTAATTTTATAACCATTAGAATCCTGGGCTCATCAATACTTGTCTTTGAATCAAATCTCTTTTTTTCCATTTAATTTTATTTTTTTTAAGATTTTATTTATTTATTCATGAGAGACACAGAAAGGGAGGCAGAGGGAAAAGCAGGCTCCTCACAGGGAGCCTGATGCCTGACTCTATCTATGAACTGGGATCACACCCTGAGCCAAAGGCAGACACCCAACTGCTGATCCACCCAGGTGTCTCTCCATTCAATTTCAGAGTTCTCTTCCGCATACTTATCAGGTTAATCACGTAGTTGAACCAACTCTAATATGTGCTATCATTCCTAAACTTTCTAGGTATATGGAAACTTCAGGTTTAAGCATATTCTTTTCTTCACAATTTTCTTTATAATAAAGCAGAATGCAAAAGTTGCTAGGACACATAAGATACAAATTAGCATATAGATTTAATTCTAATAATCACTGTGGTCTTGTCATCATTGAATTAACTATGATTAATTCCTGAATTCCTGAACTGTGTTAATACACACACAGGACCAATTTGATTTGCACAATTTACTTAAATGGTACTTAAAAATAAATAGTCAGCAATGAGTATAAAATTGCCACCATTGCAACTCTTTAAAGAATCCTTTAAAATTAATTACTCAAGTGACATCACTTGAGTAATTATTTATCAAATACTTGCAGGGAGCTTACTATGCTTTTGACAAAAGAGTAAAGAGTCAGCAAAGCTTTGATCAAATAAGTAATACTTAGTTAACAAACTCTTAAATATATTAATGGTACTTCATTAACTTTTAGAATTGGAATATAGCTAAGGTAGTCATTAAATTCATCCAAATCACATGTGTGGTAGAAGTGGCAGTTCTTATTTGAGAATATAACACTTTCACCTTAGTGAAAGGAGAATGGAAATCAAATAAATAAAGGAACAAAAATTCTGAGAAAGTTCAGAGAAAAAGTGGAGAGAATATCAAGATACATGTGTATGATCCAAGCAACCTGGACCAGGAACAGAAAAAGAAAAGAATTGAATTGTGTGTATGTCTTAGCCAAGATCTTATGTGAGAATTTTAGAGACAGGTGGAAATTAAAAGGTCTAAGTAAAGATTTTTTCTCTAAAATCTTTGTAAAATATTAATAACCCTAGGTTGAAAGTGCAAAGCACTCTTGCTTTATTGCCTTTTTAACATGCTATAACTGATGGTGATGGCACTTAGCATATTATTGGGTATGCAAAGGGACAGTGCACAAGGAAATAAGACCATCCTGCATTTGAAATGTAGAAAGATCAGGGGAAAAATCAGCAATATTAGAAACAAAGGAAAAGGCAGTGGAATGCATAGATCTTAAGTACACAATTTGATGATTTTTCATAAACTGAATGCACTTGTGGAAACCATCACCTAGATTAAGAAAAAGTAGTCCTTATTCTCATGACTGATACAAGTCTCTCCCAACCAAAGATAGCCAATAACCCAACTTCTAAAAGCCTAGATTGATTTTGCGTATTTTTGTTCTCTATATAAATGCTAATATATAAGATGTAATCTTACAATACATGCTTATTTTAGCCTATTTGGGCTGTTAGAAACAGAAATACCATAAACTGGATGGTTTATAGACAACAAACATTTATTTCTCATGCTTCTGGAGACTGGAAAGTACAAGATTATGGTATTGGAAGATTGGTTTCTGGTGAGAAAGTCTTGCTTGCTGGCCTGCTATGTTTTCTCTGTGACCTCAACATGCTGAAAGGGCAAAGAAGCTCTCTCAGGTTCCCTTTATGAGGGCACTAATTACTTTCATGAGGGGTCTCATGACCTAATCACCTCCCAAAAGCTCCACCTGCTCATATTATCACATTGGGCATTAGATTTTCAACATAAGAGTTTTGTGGGAAAACAAACATTCAGTCTACTGTAACTCTTTTGTGTGTAGTTCCTTTTACTTCTTTAGCACTTGTGACATTTTTCCATATGAGGCATCTAAACCTAATATATTGTCACTGCTTTATGCATAATGGAATTTTCAGTAGAAAATGGATTAATTTGAAAATAATAGGTATTTATTTTCACTTCTATTTGATAGAAAAAAATATAATAGTTAGTGAACAAAACCAAGATTCAAGGATAGGACTGTTCAGGATAAGGCCAGAATATGTGTATCTGTAAAAAATAAGAATAAATTTAAAGAAAAACATTCATTAAATATTAGTGCAAGTCGTATGCAGTAACAGCAAAAACTGTGGGTTATGCTTGATTGATGGCATAATATTAAACAATGTTTAGGCCCTGAGCCTATGTCATACAATTTCCAGAAAACAGAAGGAATAGAGTACTATAGTCAATTGGATCAGTGGAGGATATCCACCCAGAGAAAGATAGGTAAGTGGCTAGTCATCTGCTACATTAACTGGTTGTCAATTTCTCTGCTGAATCTCTTGAGTTACATGAGTCAATGTGATCATTACAAGGAATCTTGTAGTTTTACCAGGTACTTTTTCTTTCTTTTTAAAAAAAATCTTTAAAAAATTTTTAAAAGAATAAATAAAAATATTTATTTATGAGACACACACACAGAGAGAGAGAGAGAGAGAGAGAGAGAAGAGAGGCAGAGACAAAGGCAGAGGGAGAAGCAGGCTCTATACAGGGAGCCTGACGTTATACTCGATCCCAGGACTCCAGGATCATACCCTTGGCAGAAGGCAGGCACTAAACTGCTGAGATACCCAGGGATCCCCACCAGGTACTTTTTCATCTAACTTTTCTAATTATTCTCCAAGGACCAGAAAAAGAATTGCAAAACCCCTTCTTAGGAAAGAAAGGACACAGTTAATGAGGTTGAAAGATCGTGCCAAATTTGATCACCAAGTGACCAAAAAACAAACAAATAAATGAAGAAATGTGTTGAATGGGTTCTAATGGTTTTAGACTAAAACAGCTAAATATAAAGCCTCATCTGGCTGATTTTATCATTTTGGATGCACTTAATCAGAATTTGTTGTAATATATTGTTTCAAGTCCTTGGAGCAATATTAATATTTTGAAAGGCTGATTGATTGAAGCCCAGATTCAGAGTTCTCCTTCACTCAATAAGGTTCAGATGTTGGGACATTCATGGCATACTACAGAGGAAAGAGTACAAAGTCTCAGAAATATGAGAATGCTCAAGCTCATCTACTATGTGCAAACTGTTAGCCATATGCTAATCATAGCATTCAAGGGGGCCCTCTTTGAGGGCATTCTTTTTACCAAGCAATAAAAACACACATTGATGAAGGGAGTACTAACATCCTAGAAAAACTCTAGGAGATGCTACCATGGAATTAAACTAATGATTTCAATGGAATTAGATCCTGGAATAGTGGTGTTTAATCTTCAGAGACAGAGTGGGTGCAATACCATAATAAGCATGATGTGGAGTAGTATGAAGTAATATGTTTTGACCCACAGGGATCTATTGTCACAGCTAGTTGATTAATAAGCTTCTATCCATAATGAATAGTCTATGGAATAATTACTTGATCTGTATAATTATTTTTCCAGTTGTCAGAAATCTGATTATTATCTACGTAGTAGTTATTCATGACTATTTACCTAGTTCTCAGCTTAGTCCATTCAGACCTATCACCCCTTTATTGAAGAGGGGTCATATCCTTATAATAGAAGAAACTTGAAAGTTGACCACCTTGTATACTACACATTTTCCTTTAAAGTTTTCCCAGGAAACCTGCTTTCATATAATGGGTTGAATGTATCCTTTAAAAAGGGAGAATATCTAGGCATTCCAGAGGCCATTAGATGCTATTTGAAATTTGGCACTAAATCCCAGAAGCCCACAATTCCACTATTGTCCTGAGGTTGGATTTGGAGGGGAAGGAGCTATGGAAATCTGGCGATGAGTGGAGATCAGCCAATTTCACAGTTTGAATGAAAAACTGTGGTTATTCCCCAGTCCCTGAATGTACACTTGGAATAAAAGTACTTAGTAACTGGTGGAGTCCACAGAGTGGTTTCCTGGCACATTGGTAAGAAGAACCAAGTGAGAGTCTGTAGAACTGTCATCCTCAGGCAAATAAACAAGAGCAGAATTTAATCCCATACCAAAATTAGAGACTTGATAAATACTGATCATATTTCTGATTAACTCACATATTTGGCCAGGGCAAAACTCAGATGGTTCTTGGAATTATTGTGGATTATACATTTTAAGTGGTTTTGATGACTATGTGGTATCTTTACTGGAGAAAATAAGCCACATTCCTTGGTACCAAATACACAAGAAATCAGTTTAGTGTGTAAGTGTGTGTGTGTGTGTGTGTGTATGTGTGTTTGTGTGTGTGTATATATACACACACTCATATATATATACTAATATACTCATATATATGAGTATATATTCATATATATTCAGAATATATCAGTATATATTATACTCATATATATTCAGAATATATTAGTATATATATGAGTATATATATGAGTGTATATATATACTAATATATTCTGAATATATATATATATATTTATGAGTATAAATGAGCATATATATATATATTCAGAAGTGGTTCACCTTTATGTGATAGAGTAGAAGATATTTAATGTCTTATTTTATGGCTATAACCTGCTATCCTACATTGTAATGATGAGTGTCCTTAAACATCGTATGTCCCACAGAACATCACCACAGGTCCATTACATTAATGATGTTTTGTTCACTGAATCTGATGACAGAGAGGGAATGAGAATCCAGGATTCAATAAGATATAGGTGTGCTAGAGGGTGAAATAAAAACGCTACGAAATGGAAAGCTGTCCTATAAAGAAGTTTCTAATCATTCAGCTGTCTGATATATGTGGGTATATATCCTCTAAAGTTTAGAAACATTAGCTGAAGTTTTCACCAACTACCATGAAGAGGCAATATGTTTTGTATAACTATTTGGATTTTGAAGACAACATACACCAAATTTGAGTGTGGTTCTCCTACCGATTTACTGGATAACTTAGAAGGGATTCGGTTTTGTGTGGGAATCAGGAGAAAAGAGGACTTAACATAAGGTCCATCCATGTGTGGTGCAAGCTGTCTTAAGGTCTGGGTCTTACGGCTGAGCATTCAGTGATATTTGGAGTATCTGTGACAGATGGGGAGCAGTATGGAACCTCTAAAGAGAAATTGCAATGCACACCCCTGGAAGTTTGAAGCAAGCTATGAGAATCTCTTCTGCCTACAACTATTCTCTATTCAAAAAGCAGCTCCTAGCTTGCTACTGGGCCCCTGACCATGGAAAATCAAGTTACCGGAGTAACTGGCAACCACAATTTATCAAATAATCCAGTATTTTCAATCTATCAAATCACAAAGCTAATGATGTGCAACAGCATTCCATTATTAGTGGGAATGCTATACATAACATCAGGCCTGAGCAGCTTTAGAGGACACAAGTAAATTGCATAGCACGTGGCTTATTGTATTTCCTTACTGCTTTACTGTCACTTCTCCAACCTCCTATCTATGGAATCATGATCAGTTTTCAACTACAGAAGAGGACACAATTAACCAATTAACAGATGAAGATTTCAGGAAGGCCTGGTTTGCCAATGGGTCTGCACAGTGTGCAGCAATCACCAGCTGGAAGTAGGCAGCTGCATTTTAGCTTCACACAGGGATAGTCCTGTTGGATAGAAGGGAAATCTTTCCAGTTGGCAGCAATTTGAGCTGTAAATTTGACTGTTCACTTTTTGGAAAGGTCCAATTCTATACTAATTTCTGAGCAATGCCTAATGGATTGATTGGCTGACTTGTCAAGGACTTAGAAAGGACAAGATTGGTAGATTGCTGACAAGGAAATTGGGGGTGAAGGAAATTCTGTGGATTGATTTATCAAAATAGGAACAAAGTGCAGATAGGTGTGTCATATTTAAATATCCTAAAGGGCATCCATTAGAGGAGAATCTCAATAATCAGACAAGATGACCCATTTATGGTCTTGTTCTATGTGTACTTGTAACAAGTAATATTTGTTTTCAGATTCTTGCTTCTTATTCAGTGGACCAATATACCAAGTAGCTCTGTTGGCAAGGATGGGGACTGTTCACGAGCTCAATAACATGGACTTTCCCTCATCAAGGCTGATCTATTTTGTGCCCATGTGACTAATAAAAGGATAATGCTGAGCCTATTTGGCACCATCTTCCAATGGACTAACCAGCCACTCAAGTGAAGATTGATTATACAAAATCTGTCATGAAAGGGAATAGCTTGTTCTCACATAAAAAGAGTTATTCTGGACACAGACTAACAATCCTTTCCGATACTACTTCTGCCAGTGTCACCATTCATGTACTTATAGAATGCCTAACCCTTGCCACTTAGTCAATTTCTAATTAAGAAATTAATTTTACCACTTACAAAGTGTGCCAGAGATCATGCCACAGAATTCATGGAGCTTACTATGTGCCCATCACTCAAAATCAGCTGACCTGATAAAATGGTAGAAATGGCCAACTGATGACACAATTGCAGTGCCATCTGGGAAGTCCTATATTATAGGTTGTGACATGTGCCTTAGAGTAGTATACTATATATTTGCTATTTTCCTCATAGTCATCACACCAATAGGTGGAGAGAAGAGGGCCCTCTCACTATAATACCTAATAATCCATTCATAATATTTTTCTTCCTATCCACATAAATTTGAGTTCACTTGGATTGGCAGTCCTACTATCCAGAGAGAGATGCCTAGGCCAAGGCCATGATTCCATTAAACTGGAAGATGAGACTGCTAGCTGGACATTTTGAACTCTTCTTCTACAGAACCGACAAGCAAATGAGAGGATTAATTTTTAAGCTGTAGTAATTTGTTGTGTTGCTGTCCCTTACCATTTTCTGACACAGCATATCTATTTTCTGCTATTCTTTTGTCTGTTCTGTGTTCTAAGGCATGGACCCCTGTGGACTGCATTACCTGGATTTTCTTGCCCTCTGGCTTCATGTTGGATTCAGCCAATTGAGGGCAGCAGCAGAGATTATAGAGTGGGAAAAAAAGAGTGGTGAGAGTGCTTTTTCTCTACATCCTTCCTCATTTCTGGCAGTGACTGGCCACAGAAGTCACAGTCCTGGTAGTGACTGCCTTTATATCTTTAGGTTCTGGTGAGCATCCCCTCATTCACTGTCCAGCTTACCCTCAGAAACACTCTTCTCTTCGCCACACAGAAGTCTAATGATGGTAATAACTTCCTGCTGTTGCTAGTCCCTGGGTTCAGCAACATCTTTGCTTGGTTACTTTAAACCTTCCCACACCTTTTATTAAATTATCTTAGTGATCTTGAGTGTGCTTTTCATTTTCTGCTGAGATCCAAATGGACAGGTCAATCGATAATGAGAGAATCCCTGTCAGCAGAGTGATTCTAACAATCTTCAGACATTTTCTCCCAGATATGTTTATTTAATTTGTTTTTTTAGGAACTTTGTAAAACAGATCTAGATGCGATGGCTGGAATAGTGAAGGTGGTGATCCTAATGTGTGCTCCTGGAAAAGCATTCATTTGTCTGACAGCTTCCAATCTCCTGGACAAGCTCTTGAAATACATCCAAGGGAAAAAAAAATTAAATTTTCTGAATTACATGTTGGTTTGTGGTTATAAAAGGAGAGATTTTATAGTAATACTGCACTGTTTTAATAACTATTGCTTTGGTGTACATGAGACCGGTAAGGTCCTGTGCTAGTACAGAGGTTACCTGGGTTACCATGCCCAGTTCTCCTGCTTCAATGTCTTTATCCCTATATAGGGAAATTAATAGATCCTAATGTATAAACTTGTGGCAAGGATTAAATGTGATGATGCATGCAAAACTTTCAGGACGGTGTTTGGCTCTTAATAAGTGATCATAAAATATGAATTGCTACTCTTCCACACATTCACCTGCACTCTATAGCCAAGTGTACAGATTTATTGACTTTATTTCTCACTCAGCCCCATCCTCAAACACCTAGGAAAAGGCTGTCCGTGAATTTAAGAGGCAATAGTGCAATGAGTTCCCCAACATGACTTTTCAGCTACTTTCTTATATTGTGCTCTTCTATTTACCTGGTACTTGAAAAGTCCCTAATTATGGGTCTTATATCACCAGAGAACATGAGTGGCAATATAACCATCTAACTGTCACAAAGCTTAGTTTATGATTATTCCAAAGTTCCCTTTAATTTCCTTCAATGTTTTCTCATTAGAGTCCCTCATATGATTAAACTTAATTTTCCCTCTCGTTTACCTCCTGAGATAGCATCATCATTCAAATTAAACCTTACAGCAACATATTTAATTGAAATTTCAGCGACTAACAGTACCAACTATTTCTGTAAAAGAGAAACTATTTCAAACATCTTATTGCACCCACAATTCATACTTTGTCTTTTTATCTCTCTCTTCTTCCCAGTAAAACCTAGCAGGGAAATCCATTACCTCAAAAATGAAAAATGAGTTATAATTTGGTTTACATATCGCTGAATTTGAATTACAGGACCAACTCCAGACTTCTGAAATGAGAAAGATATTTGAAACAACAAGGGACCTATGTCAAATAACCACAGGAAAGTTGATTGCTCTGAAAGACTTCAATAAAGCACGTTAATTAAAATCTGCACTCAAGCCTCCTCAGCAGTTTGGCGGTTGACAAAAGCACTCCAAAACAGTTTGAACAGATTATGTGTTTCATGTTAGGGAGCAATTGAAAAGTCAGAAATACCTCAATCATTTAAGATAGAAATGGTACAATCTAAATTGGCCTGCGGAAGAGTAGATAAAATAATCTAAAGTTTAGGCATTATAATATTCTTTCTCAGGCAGCCTGATAAAGTCTAGCCTATATTGATATAGTTATAAAGCAGGCCAAATCAAAGGAATATTTATTCTAGATTTCATTTCCATCACTTGGAAGAGTTTGGAATAAACTTACATAGTTTATGAACTTACATAGAAGATATTACTAAGTTAAAGATATAAGAACACCACAGTTCCCCAGCATTGTTGGGAAATACAGTTAAAGAGATTGCTTAACTGAAGGTTAGCTCAATAATGGAATAAACAGAATAAAGAGATTCACAGATAAACGGTTTATTTTAATATTTTGCATATTCTATGCACTGCTATAAATAATTTGAAGTAACTTCAATATACTGTGTAAACAATAGATGTCAAATTCTTTTAGGATTGCACAGTTGACTAAGATATTACAACACTAATTGGATGTCATACTGTATTTTATAATGATATTGGATCACTTGAGCCCAGCATACTCAATATTTTCCAGTTTCCTAAATTTTTAATTACTGCTGGAAAAAGTCAGTGGGCCATCAAGTTAAAACTTAGTACAAAACTGGTTGAAATTGGGCCTTTCCATCAGAAACAGCCTTAGTAGACTTCAACTTACCAAATTCGCTATTAGTATTTTGATATGAATTACTAGAAATACAACAGAATAGGATGATAAGAGCTTTTTTTCTTATTTTCTTAGAGTTTGGACAGAGGTTATTAAAGTAGCTGCCAGATGACATATGTAAGACATATTTAGAGAGTAAGAAATCAATTATGGAAACTTAATACTTAACTACCTATCTCCAGGGTATGCAATGGAAATAATTTATTAGAAGGCTGAAGAAGTAGTAGTGAGGATCTCATTACAAAGTGTTGTCGGGGTGCCATTCATCAATCCCTAGTATGTTTCTATTTTCCAAAGTAGCAACTTCAGTAATGCAAGCATGCATTTGGTTTTATTTTTCTGTCTTATTCTTCCTGAACACCAACCACTTCTGTTTCCTAGAACTAACTACTACTGACTATGCCCATAAGGAGATGTAGTATTTCTCACTATTTATATTTACTCTTAAGTATTTTTTTAATGCTATCACCTCAAACCTGTCAGAATGGCTAAAATAAAAAACCCAAGAAGTGATAAGTGTTGTTGAGTATGTGGAGAAAAAGGAACTCTCATGTGTCATTAGTAGGAATCCAAACTGGGACAGCCACTGTAGAAGATAGTATGGAAGTTCCTCAAAAATTAAAAACAGGACTACCTTATGATCTAGTAATCGAACTACTGGGTATTTACCCAGAGAATATGAAAGCATTAATTAGGGATCCCTGGGTGGTTCAGCAGTTTAGGGCCTGCCTTTAGCCCAGGGCATCATCCTGGAGTCCGGGGATGGAGTCCCGCACCAGGCTCCCGGCATGGAGCCTGCTTCTCCCTCTGCTTGTGTCTCTGCCTGCCTCTCTCTCTCTCTCTCTCTCTCTCTCTCTCATAAATAAATAAGATATTTTAAAAAAGAAAACATTAATTTGAAGGGATATATGCACTCCTATGTTTGTTGCAGCATTACATACAATAGCCAACTATGGAAACAGCCTAAGTGTCCACCAATAGATGAATAGTTAAAGAAGATGCAGTGTGTGTGTGTGTGTGTGTGTGTGTGTGTGTGTGTATAAAATGGTATCATTCTTAGTAATGCTGACACAGATCAGAAATTTCAGGTGGTGAAATCCTATTTATATGTGTGTGTGTGTATATATACATATATATATTATATATATATATATAATATATATATATAATATTCATTCCATTATGGAATAGTGGAATATTGGATGAATAACAGAATATTATTCAGCCATAAAAAAGAACAAAATTTGTGATTTGCAACAACACGGATGGATCCACAGAGTATAATTCTAAGTGAAATAAGTCAGTCAGAGAAAGACAAATACCATATGATTTCACTCACATGTGGAATTTCAGAAACAAAACAAATGAACAAATAATAGAGAAAAACCAAAAAACAGACTCATAACTATGTAAGAGAACTGGTAAACTCATGGTTACCAGAGGGGAGGTGGGTGGAGGGTTGGGTGAAATAGGTGAAGGGGATTGTGAGTACACTTATCATAATGAGCACTGAGTACTGTATGAAAATGTTGAATCACTATAGGTACACCTGAAACTAATACAACACTGTATGTTAACTACACTGGAATTAGAATAAAATAATAAAAATTTAAAAAATAAAAAGGTTATTATTGTCATGATATAAGTATTACAACTTTTCAGATTTATTCCTACGTTTGAGGTTTATACTATTTATTACTTTTGCTCAATTGCAGTAAAGTTTAATTATGAAACATTTCAAACATGCACATAGGGAGACTGCAAAACATAACTAACCTCAATTTGCCTGCCACTCATTTGCCAAAATTATATATTTTCCTTTTTCTGAATTGTTTTAAAGAAAAGTCCAGATATTATGCCATATTTAAAAATATGAACATTCTTAAATAACCCCAAAATGCTATTATCACAACAAAAATATTAGCAACACCTATAATAACTGATGTCATTCAGTACCTAAATAATTCAGATTTCCTCAGTAATCTAAAAAATGTTATTTTATCATCTGTTGTGTGATTCAAGATCCAAACAAGATCAATCCTTTGTATTAGAAAATCATGTCTCCTTATCCTCCTTTTTTCTAAATAGTGCTCACAACTTAATTTTTCTAATTCATATTTTTTATTTGTTGAAGAAGCCAGGCCAACTAACCTATAGAATGTTCCATAGTCTGGATGTATTCACCTATTTACTGTGTTCCTTTTTTTTCTGTTTGTCTTGTAATCTTCCAATTAGTTCTAAAGGTTTTATTAGACCCAGTTCAATTTTTTTTTGGCAAAATAGTCAATAGCAAGGAGGTCCTATGTACCTCATAGGCTTATCAGAAGGTACTTAGTATCTGGTGGTAGCATTCTTAGCAATGCTGACACAGATCAGAAGTTTTAGGTGGTGAAATCCTAAGTATTCATTATAAAATTCTCTATGAATGTCTTCTAATGGTTTCATCCACTGGTAAAAATTTACCTAAATCAGTTATTTCTAGTGTTGTGCTAGGGCCAACATCCATTATCTCATAAGAACCAATTATGTACATTTCTTTGCAACTCCGTGTTCAAAGACTTCTTGTTGATGGCTTAAAATTGGCTATGATGGGAGAATTTACACAAAAACGAGCAAATCTTGCAAATCAGAGCTTTTCTTCTTGAGACCTGCTTTTTCAGCATATCCTTAATTATTTCATAGATTAAAAATCATGGTTTTATAATTCTGCCATTAATTCCACATTCATAAACTAAAAGTTTTTGGAAAAGAATGTTTATTTTTTTAGCTATGGCTCTTTATTTTGTTTTTGTTTCTTAAGATTTATTTATTTATTCATGAGAGACACACAGTGAGGCAGAGACACAGGCAGAGGGAGAACCAGGTTCCCTGCAGGGAGCCGGATGTGGGACTAGATCTGGGATCCCAGGATCACGCCCTGAGTGAAAGGCTGAGCTATCCAGGGGTCCCTCAATTACAGCTTTTTGGTAGGCCTGAAAAATAATGTTTTGCTATTGTCAGTGTAGACACTCATTATCTTTCAGGGCTAAGCTTGGTTAGGAAAAGGCTTTGTTTCTATGCCTATACAAGCCTCTATTTAGAATATCTCTTTCCAACACTCTCTCAGGATTAATGTAACATATTCGCAGTTATTATAATAACTGATATGTGTGGGTTTATTCGTACCATCATATGCGAATTAAACCATATTTCCTGTTGATTTCTGCACTGCTCTTGCCTTCTGTTAGACCAGGTTTTCTATTTCATACTTTTCTCTTCTTCCTCTTGAAATTCAACCCGTTTCAGTTGTTTTAGTGGTGACCTTCATATTTTTGACACTACACTTAAAATTATACTTTTACCTATATTTCTTCCTTCAAAGCTTATACTCAATATTTCACATTGGTATGTATAGGCATAGAAGAGTTGGAAATGATAGTTATCAGGCATAAATAACCAGTAGAATCTCTCCGCCCTATATCAAATAAACCATAAGCCTACTTTTCTTCACCAGGTAAACATCTCTGAATGCTTTCCCTTTTTTCATTTCTGTCACATCCTCTCATAATAGGGACATCTCTGATTTTATACAATGGTCGATATTTTAAATTATTATTTAACAAGCTAATGGACTATGACCTTTTAAATTAGTACTCTGTGCCTCTTGTGTCATCTTGGATTCAATTTTGTTCTTCTTATTCAAGATTGTTTGGGCACTTTTATTACATTAAAACTTTGAAATAGGCTTGTTGATTACCACAAAATAAACTGGAATTTGATTAGAATTGCAATAAATTTGTAATAAATTTTGGGAGTATTCCTAACTTTTCAATACTGAGCCTTTCCAGTCCATGAATTATAAAGCTTCTTCCTCCTTTTTCTCTTTATTAAAAAATTAAAATATTTAGATCTTTAATAATTTATCTCCAAAATGTTTTATAGTTTTCTATGTAGAAGTCTTACATATCTATCATTAAATGAATTCCAGAGTATTTTATGATTGTTTTGTTATTGTAAATTGAATTTAAAATGTTTATTTTTAAATTATTGCTGATATATACATATGCATATACACATGCATATATAGATCATTGGTAAATGTACTTATTCATTCTAATATAATCCGTAGATCCTTTTAGACATTCAACATGCATAATATTGTCTGTAAATAATGACAGTTTTACTTTTCCATTTGAATCTTTTATCATTTTTTCTCACTATAGTACAGTGTTTATAATAGTGGTTATAGCAGACATTCTTCTCTGTTCTTGATCTAGGGGGGAAAGTTTTTCATATTTGGTCATTAAGTATAATATTTTCTATAGGTTTAGTGTAAAAGGGTATTTTAAAATCAGATTGAGGAAGTTTGCTTCAATTTCTATTTTTTTGAGATTTTTTTTCATGAATTATATATAAATTTTATCTTACATTTCTCTACATCTATTTGAAGTCATTATAAGATTTCTTCATTTATTTTGTTACTATAAGGAATTACATTGATTGATTTTCTAAGTTATACCATCCTAACTTTAAGGAAACAATAACCTTGGTCATAACAGATGCATTTTTTATATGTAGTAGGTCTAGCAAATATTATTTTTAGAAGTTTTATGTTTATGAAAGAAATAACCTTGTAATTTTTCCTTTTTGCAGTGTTATCACTTAGATCTTTCTGGCCTTGTAAAAAATGACTTGCTCAATATTACTTCTTTATTTCTAATTGTGAATTTATTGTATTATTATTTTATTTCCATAATTTTGTACTTTATACATTTTGAAGTTGTTATGTATTTAATTAACTATGTTCAAAATTATAATAATTATATCTTCCTGGTAGAGTGATTATCCTATCATTATAAAATATATTTTTAAAGTCTATTTTTATCTATTGTTAGGATAGTTATATAAGCTCTATTTGGGGCATATATTGATATAGTTTCCATCATTTTACTTGCATTCTTCTATGGACTGAATGCCCCCCCCCCACCCCCGCAAGCTACTATATTGAAGCCCTACCCCACAATGTGATGGTATTAGGAGCTGGGGTTTTGAGGAGATAATTAGGTTTAGATGAGGTTATGAAGGTTGGTGCCCTTATAAGATGAGACCAGAGAGCTTGATCTCTCTGCTATGTGTGGATTCAGTTGTGTGTGAGGCAGGAAGAGAATCTTCACCAGGATCCAACCATGCTGGCATCCAGATTTCAGATTTCTAGCCTCCAAAACTATGAGAAAATAATATTCTGCTGTTTAGACTACCCAGTCAATGGTATTCTGTTATGGCAGCCTAGCTAAGACACAATCTTTCAGCATATCTAAAAATATAAAAGGGGTAGCTCTTATAAGTAATTCATAGTAACATGTCTTCAACAACCAAACAATATTCATTTTTAATAAAAGTTTTTAGGGCAGCCCGGGTTGGTCAGTAGTTTAGCGCCGCCTTCAGTCCAGGGCGTAATCCTGGAGTCCCGGGATTGAATCCCACGTCAGGCTCTATGCATGGAGCCTGCTTCTCCCTCTGCCTGTGTCTCTGTCTCTGTCTCTCTCTCTCTTCTCCTCTGTGTCTCTCATGAATATATAAATAAAATCTTTAAAAAAATAATAAAAGTTTTTGGTGTAGCATTACATTAGATATAATCACAGATATTTTCTTCTGGCTTCCTAAGTTTTTCTTCAGCTGTGTCTAATATGTGAAACTAATCTATTGATATCTTTATTGCATTAATTATTTTTCATGTGTAGAGTTCTCATGATGTGTATATATCTGTCTACTTATCTATTTCTACCATCTGTTTATATATAAAATATTGCAGTTATACATACTGTTTTGTATATTCTGTATATCCTGAACATATCTAAAAAACTTTGATCACAAAGTTATGTTATTAACTGTCGGCCTCTGCTTTAACATTTGTTCATTTTAATTTTAGTCTTCTGGTTAGGTCTCCTGGTATGTTTAGTTATTTTCTTTTTCATATCAGGTATGAAATATTCTATAGATAATTTGAGGCTGTGGATACTGCTACTTTGCTCCAGAGAGAATTTACTTTTGCTTCTAGTACTATTTAAAATATATACAAAATATCTTCAGCAGCTCTAAGATTAAATTGATTCATACCTGATTTTTAGCCTTCAGGAGGATACGTTTACTTTTAGTTTATCCTTACTCCTAAGGGATATCCCTTCATTTGGCCAAATAAACTTTTTACCAAAGTTTCTTCTCCTTAGAAGGCTTTGAAATCTAAGTTTTATTTCTATAGCCTCATGAGATTGTTGAAATCTCTCATCAGCTTCTCAGACTTTCAGCCATCTGTTGAACTTACCTCTTTGGTATTTCTTTTTCTTCATTGTTTTTCTATCCTTCATCAAATTCTTGTTGTCATGGTAGCTTTACCTTGTCTTCAAAAATATGTGTTTTATATTTTATATAAAAAAGCTAGTGGTCATAGTCATAAGGAGAAATTTATTGAAAATCTTATTTTTTCCCTGTAAAACAGAAGTAATATTTTCATTATAATAAGATTAAGGCTTTTATTTTCAGAATACATTAAAGTTAAAGTAAAATATTTACTTTCACTTTACCCTCAAAATATTAACAAAATATCTGGACTAGATTTTATCAAAACCCCAAGCCAATATATAAGACTAATATTAAATGTTACTTCTTGGCATCAGTGATCTTTGTTTAAGAAGCATAAAATTATGTGATTTTAAATTGCCAAATTTAAACTATCATTTTCAAAATCAGTGAAATGAATTTCATATCTCCAAGGCAACAAATATATGCATTTGTTTGAAACCAAACAACTTGGGATTCCTGGGTGGCGCAGCGGTTTAGTGCCTGCCTTTGGCCCGGGGCGCGATCCTGGAGACCCGGGATTGAGTCCCACGTCGGGCTCCCGGTGCATGGAGCCTGCTTCTCCCTCTGCCTGTGTCTCTGCCTCTCTCTCTGTGTGACTATCATAAATAAAAAAATAAAAAATAAAAAAACAAACAACTGAATAAAACAGTATAGATAACCCCATCTCATTAGGTTTTTTTTTCTTTTTTCTTTGTTTAATATTTTATGTATTTATTCATGAGAAACAAAGAGAGTCAGAGACACAGACAGAGGGAGAAGCAGGCTCCTCACAGGGAGCCTGATATGGCACTTGATCCCAGGATCCCGGCATCATGCCCTGAGCCAAAGGAAGACGCTCAACAACTGAGCCATCCAGGTATCCCTCATTAGTTTTTTCTTGTAAGTGATTAGTAAATAAAATCTAGTTTGGGAAGTAATAAGAAACTTAGAAATTTTATGTTGAATTTCCTTAGTGAAAACTAAATTTGGTGTTCCCTGACCAGGCTTCTTCCTTGCAGTAATTTCAGGCTATTCTATAATTGCTCTTTCCTTTGTCATCAAAAGTATCACACATTTTAAATACTGCATCAGAATTTTTATTATCTTTTTTACAAACAGGATTTGTATTATTTTACATTAAAATGAAAATCATTTTAACTGGCTCATGGCATTTCTGAGTATGCCCCTAGTTCTTCAACAAAAGGCTACTCCCACATCTTCACAATCTTTAAGCCACAATCTCTGGTGTTCTTATCCTTAAATTTTATAATTTTAAATGTTTACATAAATGTTGTGATTTAGCCTTCTATCGATATTTTGTATAGAATCATCTAGAGAGCCTGGGTCCTTCATCTCTGTTTTGCTGTGGTAGACATGGAATCAATTTCTTTATTAACATTTTAAATGCATTACTCTTAACTATGAATAAAGTTTCAAGGAGACTAAGAAAAAGAGGAAAGCCTCCAAAATTAAGTACAGAGACTATAGCTAATAGGAAAAAACAAAATAAGTTAGAAAAATGGAAGCACAACAAGAAATAGAAGCAAACTTTAAAATGTAAGAAAAAAAGAGAGGGTGGGATAACAAAAATTTCTGAGCACTGAGAATCAAGAGAAGATTATAAAAACTCTTAAATCATAATAGCATTGACCTTCTAAGGAAAAATAAAATATAACCAATATTAATAGAAACCAATAGAACTTGCATATACATATGTATATACATATCACTATATATTTGTCCAGATCCACAGAATGTACAAGATCAAGAATAAACAGTAATATAAATTGTGGATTTGGGGTGATTATGATGAATTAATGTAGGTGCAATTCACTAATGTAACAGTTTCATTCTGGTGGGGGATGTTGATATTAAGAGAGACTATGCATGTGTGGAATAAAAGTTACATGTGAGAAATTTCTATATCTTCCTATCAATTTTGATGTTACCCTTAAACTTCTCTAAAAGAGTAGTCTTAGAAAAATGCATGCAAAGGTTATTTGACTACAAAGGTAATTTTTTACATAATATTTATATATATATAATTTAAAAAACAATTTTTGTTTTTAAAAGTTATTTATTATACAGAGTATATGCGCTTGTCTACAGAATCTGTCTTTAGTTGAAGAACTCAATTACCTTGCCAATGCTTACTCTTCTGGGAATGTCACTAGTAAATAAAGCAGCCTTGTGTTATTGGCTTTGTTTAGAGATGTCAAGGTGAGAATGCGAGGGGTGGTATAATTTTTTTTTCAGTTTTAAAATAAAATACTCTTGAAACAGAATATTTATGTTGTCTATTCTGAAGTCACTATTAAATTTCTAGCAAACTGTGATATTTAGTGATATGTTACTGAGAATTTTAGAAGTGACATAAAACAACTATCCATCTCAACCCAAATTCTGTCAAACAAAATGACAGCAGGATAGTAGAGTATGTTCTAATTGCATATACATACATATACTTTTTTTTACATTAGCTATAATATGAAATATTGTAAAACCATCTGGGGGAATCAGAAATCTGTGATTTCTAAAAAGTAAGTACAAAACATTAGAAATGAGACTGAGGGCTGTTTAATTTTTGTTGAAGGGGAATAATAAAGGGGAAAAAACAAATCAATAAATTTTGATGTATTTATAAATACAAATATATTCAAACCCTACAGAGTAAAATTATAGCTAAGATATTCCGATGATTTAATCTTGAAGTTTCTTGATACTTTCTTAAATATTTCTAAAGAACCTTATCATCCCATGCAAAATTAATACTATTCTCTACATTTATGACATTTCTGATTCATATAGACAGAAAGCTTCATAAATATAAAGACTAAGGCAGGAGTGAGGCGTAAATATAATGTAGAGTTTAGAGAACCTGGTTAATATTATCTCAGACATACACTCACTTTGGAGAGAGTAGTAGATGATGGTTGAAATGACTTACAATATGAAGCTGAAAGAAAAGCTTATAAAGTGAAGAACATCTAGAACCATAGACAGTTTAATATAGTAGGAGACAGAGCTAAACCAGGCCACTGACTGCATTTTCCTTGTGAAGAAGTAAATGACTCAACTTGTACAAAAGAACACATTCAGGTTTCTAATGCTATGTTCTTTGCATTTCTCATTTATCAGAGGTGGAAAAGAAGTCTGGACTATACACTTATTAATCTTAACTTTTCATGACCTAGTTTCTCTATTTTCCAGGGATATGAGAGTTTCAGAGGAAGAAGTGGAACTAGAAAGCCTAATTGGAAGAACCAGTCTTGACAGCTCTGTACAAAGTGGGCATGGCATTTTTCAGAACTACAAAACATAAAGAGACTCCCTGGCACATCAGACCCATTTGCATGCACAGCGTTAGGTATGCACATTTGGAGACTCATCTCTCATTTACCAACATGTCTTCAATATTCCAGAGAGCACAACTGCGGCATTGACAAAAGTGGCTTTCATTAATCAGCTCTAAAAGCTTCACCTTGCACATGACATCAAAGCTGCTGGAAGACCAGAGAGAGTCCTACCTTCAACCTCCAGCTGCCACGCAGGGCTTCTCTTTGCTAGAGCCTCAGTGTTTCCTTCATCTCCAGCTTATATATACACCTTTCCACATACTACTTTTGGGGGACGTGGAAGGAAAATATTGCAAAATATCACCATTTAACTACTTTTGTTATTATGGTTATATCAGGAAAATAAAAACTATAAATTGTCCCTTTGGTGGGGATTCTTTCAGCCCAACTTTATTTGTTGAGAGACAGAAACCTTACGGAAAGCAGTCTTGGACGGTCGTCATAGAAAGCTTAAAAGAGGGGCACCTGGGTGGCTCAGTGGTTGATCATCTGCCTTTGGTTCAGGTCCCGGATCGAATCCCACATCAGGCTCCCCTCAGAGAGCCTACCTCTTCTTCTGCCTATGTCTCTGCCTCTCTCTGTATCGCTCATGAGTAAATAAATAAAATCTTTTTTAAAAAGTATATAGTTTATTGTTTCTCCATTTTTTTCCTTCCTATTCATAGGATGATATACCTGATATTTGTATTTGCTTTCAGACCTTTTTATTTATCCTAACTGTGGCTTCATTATTACCTCTAGTGACAAAAATATATCCCTGTGAGATGGCATGTCCTACAGCTACTCTGTATTTTTGCTGGTTTGCTCTGTTTTCTGTTAACAATTATTTCTTGACCACATCCTGTGAGCCAAGTGTTTCATGAGATACTGAGAAACCAAGTAGGGTTAAAATAGGTTGGTGGGCCTCAGGGTGCTCAATGAGTGGTTTTAAAATTCCCTAAAAACAACTCCATGATAGGGTCTTATTGGTATTCAAGTGGTCTAGTTACTTTTTTTTTTTTCTCCCAGTATGAAACATAAAATCTTTGCTAGGGTTCTATAAAAATGCATTATCTTACCTTCTGAACTTAAAAGTAGGTTCACTTCAGTTGTCAACTTTAATATTAAAAGAGGGAACTCTGCTTATCAAAACCAAAAAGTCATATTGCTCTTAAATAAATAACTGTCCATCACAGTTATCTTGCTTCAATCTGATTAAATTCTATTCTCTGAGGATCAAAGACTTCTAATATTCCATTTTAAAAGTCAGAGATTTTATCCAGCAGCATGACTGAAAATCAAATCCTTTAAGCAACTTCTGTTCAAACATTTCAGAAAGCCTATACCTGTTTTGAGTAATTTGTGCATACTGGCAATAAATTTAGGATCTAATTTTAATGGCTCAACAAAAAGAGATGATATTGGAAACTAGTGCTTTTGAATTTTGTACTCTGAAATATAATACTAATTATAAGGCATAATGTTAGACTTTTTTATTTTTCCAGTTAATTTATTATTTGAAATTATTATTTGAAACATTGTCTTAGTGATTTTAAGGAATATATATATATGTATATATACATATACATGTACTTATATATATATTCCTTGGATAAAGCATCGTTTCTCTTATTCTGGAGCAAGTTGAACTTTTAGAAGGCCATATATATGATTTTTAATTTTAAATAGACTATTTTTTAGAGCTATTCTTGCTTGGTAGCAAAATGGAGCAGAAGGAACAGAGATTTCCCATCCGCCCTCCTACCTCCACACATGTGCAGCCTGCCCCACGTTCAAATGCCGACATTAGAGCAGTAGCTTTGTTATAACTGCTGAACTGAGGCTGACACATCATCACCACCTAAAGTTCACTTCCAATGCTGCACATTCTATAGGTCTCAACAAATACACAATAACATGCATTTGCTCTTAAAGAATCCTACAGAAGAGCTTCACTTTCCCCTACATCTTCTGTGCTTAGTCTATTCATCCCTTCCCTGCAAGCCCTGGCAACCAATCCTCACTGTTCTCATAACCTTATCCTCTTAGGAATGTCACATAGTTGGAAACCCATAATATGCAGCCCATTCAGCCTGGCCTTTCCCACCTAGCAATGTGCATCCAAGGTTCCTCTCTGACTTGATAGCTCACCTCTCCCTTTTGTTGAACAATACTCCATTGTCTAGATATACCCCAGTCTATCCATCTGTTCGCTCCATGAAGGACATCCTGGTTGCCTCTGTTTTCTCATGAGTAAATGTTTTTAATTTTAATGAAGTCTAGCCAATCAATTATTTCTTATATAGATCATACTTTGGTGTTATATCTAAAAAGTCATACCCATACTCAAGGTCATCTAGGTTTTATCTTATGTTAGTTACCTTCTAGAAGTTTTATGGTTTTGAATTTTATAATTAGGCCTATTCTCTACTTTCAGCTAATTTTTGTGAAGGGTGCAAGATTTGTGTCTAGATTTACTTCCTTTCCTTTCATTATTTTATTTGTTTGTTTGCTTCTGGATATCTGGTAGTTCCAGTACAATTTGTTGAAAAACTACCTTGCTTCACTGTATTGTTTTTGATCCTTTGTCAAAAATCACTATATTTGTGTAGATCTATTTCTGGGCTCTCTATTCTATTGCATTTAAAAAAAAAAGATTTTATTTATTTATTCATGAGAAACACAGAGAGAGAGAGAGAGGCAGAGACATAGTCAGAGGGAGAAGTAGGCTCCATGCAGGGAGTTTGATGTGGGACTCGATCCCAGGACTCCAGGATCATGCCCTGACCCCAAGTCGGATGCTTAACCACTGAGCTACTCAGGCATCCCTATTCTGTTGCATTTTTTTGTTGCAAATTTTGTTACATTCACACCTAAGTATTTCATTTTGGGGGGTGCTAATATAAATGGTATTGTGTATATTAACTTTGTATTCTGCAGCCTTCTTGTAATCATTTATTAACTCCAGGAGTCTTTTGTTGGTTCTTTCATATTTCTTTTTAGACATTGTATATAGATGATCATTTCATCTACAGATTTATTTTTTCCTTCTAAATCCATGTATCTGTTATTTGCGCTTCCTATCTTATTGCATTAGCTATGACTTCTCATATGATGACAAAAAGAAGAGAGAAAGGGGATTTTCTTGTCTTGTACCTGATCTTAATAAAAAGCTCTGGTTTCTCACTATTCACTATGACATAAGCTATAGGTTTTTTGCAGATATTCTTTACCAAGTTTACTAAGTTCCCCTCTATTCTTACTCTACTGAGAGCTTTTATCACAAATAGGTATTAAAATTTGTTGAATACTTTTTCTACTCTCCTGATACAAACATGTGATTTTTCTTCTTTAGCTTGTTAATGTGATGGATTATTTTGACCAATATTCATATTGAACAAAATTTGCATACTTGGACTAAATTTCATTTGGTTGTGGTGTATAATTCTTTTTATATATTGTTGGGCTCAATTTGCTCATATTTTGTTGAGGATTTTTACATTTATCTCATGAGCTCTACTGGCCTATGGTTTTCTTTTCTTGCAATGTTTTTGCCTGGTTTTGGCATGAGAGTAAGCTGGCCTCATGAAATGAGTTAGGTAGTATTCCCTCTGCATTTATCTTCTGATGTTTGGTAGAACTCATCAGTGAACCCATCTGGGCTTAATGCATTCTGTTTTGGAACATGTCAGCAACTCAATTTATTTAATAGATACAAGCCTACTCAAATTATCTATTTCTTTTTAATGTGACTTGTGGGAGATTGTGTCTTTTAAGGAATTGATCCATTTCATCTAGATTATCATATTTATGGGTATAGAGTCATTTATTTTATTATGTATTATCCTTATGATATCTGTGGAATCTGTAGTGATGTCTCTTCTCTAATTTCTGATATTACTATTTGTCTCTGTCTCTTCTTTTTCCTAATTAGCCTGGACACTTGCTTATCAATTTTATTGATCTTTTCAAAGAACTAGCTTTTGATTTTGCTGGATTTCTCTATTGATTTTTTTTTATTGTATTGATTTCTGTTCTTATTTTATTATTTCTTCCCTTCTGCTCACTTTGGATTTAATTTGCTATCACTTTTTCTAGTTTCTTAAGGTGGAGGCGTATTGATTTAAAGTCTTTTTTCCTTTCTGATAAGCATTCAGTGTAATAAATTTTCCTCTAAACATTGCCTTCACTGCATCCCACAAGTTTCATTATTATATTTTCATTTTAATGTAGTTGAACATAGTTTTTAATTTCCTTGAGATTTTTACTTTGACCTATTTGTTATCTAATCTCTAAATATTGGGGGATTTCCTAGCTATCTTTCTGCTAATTGATTTCTAGTTTAATTCTCTTTTAGTCTGAGAACATATATCATATGATTTCTATTATTTTAAATGTGTTAAGGTGTGTTTTTTGGCCTAGAATGTGCCTCTCTTGATAAATATTTTATGTGACACTGAGAAGAATGTGTTCTGCTGTCCTTGGATGAAGTAGCCTATACATGTCAATTATATGCCATTGATTAATGATGTTGGTGATTTCAACTATACCCTTACAAATTTTCTGCCTGCTGAATCTGGCTATTTCTAATGGAGAGATGTTGAAGTCTCCAGCTATAAGAGTAGACTTATCCATTTCCCTTTGCAGTTCTATCAGTTGTCTCAAATATTTCAACATTCTGAGACTCATACACATTAAAGATTGCTGTCTTCTTGATTAATTGGCCCCTTTATCATTATTTAATGTTCCTCTTTATTCATGATAGGTTTTCTTTTCTTTTCTTTTCTTTTTTTTTGTTTTTTGTTTTTTTTTTTTTTTTTTTTGCTCTAAAATCTGCTGTGTTTGCAATTAATATGTCTACTCTTCTTTTGTTTATTGTTAGCATGGGATGGTTTTCTCCATCCCTATATTTTTCACTTGCTTGTGCTTTTAAAGTGTATTTCCTATAGACACATAAAGTTGGACTTGTTTTTTGATTTACTGACAGCCCCTGTCTCTTAATTGGTGTTTTCAGGCATTGTTGTTAAAGCTAATTATTGATATAATTGGATTAATCTTTACCACATTTATTACTGTTTTCTGTTCATTGTCCTCTTCTGTTTCTATTTTTATCTTCCATGCTTTTTAATGCATTTTGTCATTTTGAGTATTTTATATTATTTATTTTCTCTCTCTTAGCATATAAATTATACTTAAAAATTTTTAGTAGTTGTCCTAGAGTGTGCAATATATATTTGTAACTAATTCAAGTCCAGATTCAAATAATAATATGTTAACTCACAGGTGGTATATGTAGCTCATAAAACAAAGAATTCCTAATTCCTCCCTATAATCTTTGGTATCATTTCTGTAGTTCATTTCACTTATATATGTGATAATCATCAAATAAATTGTTGCTATTATTATTTTAAGTAAACTATTATCTGTTATATTGATTAAGAATGGGAAAAATAAAATGAAGTAAAAGTTGTTACTTTTACTTACATCTTCTCTAATGGTTTTTCTGTAAATATATTTGAGTTTCTGACCTATATAATTTTCCCTCTCTCAGAAAAACTTTTAGTATTTTTTGCAAGGCAGGTTTAACTAAAATATTAAAATCGTAATATTTCTTATAAGGCAGATACATTTTTTTGAAGAACAAATTCTCTCAACTTTTATTTTTCTGAGAAAGACTTTATTTTCCATTACTTTTGGTGGATAATTTCACAGGATACAGAATTCTAGATTGGTGGAGGTTTTTTTCTTCAACATTTAAAAAAATTCACCTCCACTCTCTTCTGTATACATAGCTTCCAAAGAAAAGCTAGATATAATTTCATCTTTGTTCCTTTATAAGTAAGTTGTCTTTTTCTTCTGACTTCTCCAAGATTTGTCTTTGTCATTTTTGACAAATTTGAATATAAGATGTGTGTGTGTGTATATAAATATAAATATAAATATAAATATAAATATAAATATAAATATATATATATATAACCAAGATTTCTTGGTGCTTTTCTAGGCTTCCGGGATCTGTGGTTGATGTCTGACATTAATTTGGGAAATTCTCAGTTATTATTGCTTCAAATACTTTTTCTGTTCTTTTTGCATTTCTCCTTTTGGTATTCCCATTAGGAATGTACCCTTCTGTAGTTGTTGTATAATGCTTGAATTTCTCCATTTTATTTTTTTTCTCTTTGATTTTCAGTCCTAGAAGTTTCTCTTGACATTTCCCCAAACTCAGAGATTCCTTCTTCAGTTATGATCAGTAATGAGCCCATCAAAATCCTTCTTCGTTTCTGTTACTGTATTTTTGATCTCCAGCATTTCTTTTTGTTTCTTTCTTAGATTTTCTGCCCTTAAAAAAAAAATTTCTGCCTCTTTGCTAGCATTACAAATCAGTTCTGGCATAGTGTCTACTTTTTCTTTTAGTGCCGTTGGCATGACACTTATAATTTAAATTTTCAGTCTGCTAATTCTAACTTCCTTGCCATATCTGAGTCTAGTTTTAATGCCTGCTCTGCATCTTATACCTGTGTTCATTGTCTTTAAGTATGCTTTGTAATATATGCTAGAAGCCAGACATGATGTACTGGGAAAAAGAAACTCCAGTAAACTGGCCTTTAGGGATATCATTGTAAGGTGTGGGGGAGGGAACACATTTTTAATATCATAATTGGGCCTCCATGTCTTAGTAAGACTGTCTTCCGGACTGTGAACTTTATACATACTTCCCAGTGCTTTTCTCTCAACCCCCTATGTGGGATGGGATGGCTAAAATGGAATAGAATTAAGTATTTCCTTTCTCCCAGGTTGGTTAGGCTTGGAGAAAACCACAAAAAATTAGTCTCTGGTAAACCAGTTTTTTTCTTGAGGGCAGGCCTTGTTAAGAATAACAGAATGCTATAGCATATTTCAAAATGACTTACTTTTTCCTCCCCTGCTTCTGGAAGCCAAGGGGATTTTTTCCATTATTTAATGTGAGAACCTTGTAGAACTTTCTAGAGGTAATAGTCACAAAAGTGTGTGGGCATCCTGGCATGACTGGGCACCTCTGGAGTTTTTACCTCTTCTACTCATCCATACTAAGCTTTCAGCAATTCCTCATCTACAGTTTAGAGTTTCCTATTCTGGTACTCACTCTCATTGAGTTTTTTCCATGTAGGATTTTACTCCATCAAGTTGTGATTCCCTGAATCTGCCTATTTGTCTCTACCATTTTGCAAGCACTGGTTTGACCTATCCCTTCTCTTACAGTTCTGAGACAAATTGCTTATTTTTTTTCCCCACTCAATAGATTTTTGTTTATTGTTAGAATGGAATGACTTCTTGCAAGCTCCTTATATGCTGGATAAGGAGCACATAGGATTCTTTAATATGATTTTGTACAAATGTGTATATACGTTTTCCAAATGTCTGAACATGAAGACCAAGATTACTCTGCCATTTTCTTTGCAGCTCTTAAATTTTTTCCTTTTATTTATTTCTTCATTCTACTCCAAAAAAAAAAAAAAATAGCTGCAACTTACTTCTGGGGAGCCTAACTCATAGATATTATGTGTCTTCAATTAGAATTACCAGTTTCAGAGTCAAAGAATCACATGATTTTTTAAAAAGTGTTATTATTTAGTATCACTCAAAAGAGTTTTAAATGAATAGTAATATTCTGTACCGTGTTTCCCCTGATAGGCCAGATGTGGTCCTCATTGAATTTGTGTTCCCCAAAGACTAATTTGGCTTTAACAAACGAGCAGTTGATTCCAGAGCATCATCAGTTAAAAGATAATACCAAAAGAGAATGTGTGGTGGGTTCTATAGAATTCTAAAACTCTTTCACATGATGGCAACATCTTTTGGGAGAAATGTATATATTCATAATAACATTGAAAAAAACACTGAATTTTTTAAAGTATCACTAATATTACAATTATGCTGAAAATATAAAAGAAAGCAATGCAAGGCTATATACCACGGATACCCAATTAATATTAATTATGATTAGCACCTTAACAACTTAGGTAAATAAAGCATCTGTATACTAGAAATTCATGAAATATTTCATAGTTTTAAATTTCTGCCTATTTTTTATGTCTCCACTTTCAATAGTGTCTTTTAATTTTGTAAATCATAACTATTTACTGCAGAACCATAATTTATCCAGAGTTATAACAACAATTAGTCACAAAATTAATTGGAATTCGGGATGTACTTTCAGTAATTCATCTTTTTCAGAAAATGACAGAGTAGAGTTAATTAGTAGTGATTAAAAGAATGGTGTTTACCTCTAGTGTTATGTTTATGTTTCAGTTAGGATTTAAATGTCATTGTGTCACAAAGGAAAATTACTAACCCAACTTCAGTTGACTATGAAAATGTCTCCACATAGTTTGATGAACTTCAATATATGCATAAAAAGACACATTGTAGCCTAAATATGTTAGGAAATAATTAAATGTGAGAAAACATCCCAAAAGATAAGAATGCTGGTAAATTCCAAGTATTGCCTTCTCTAGTCAATGGGAAACAAATGATTGATGACTCTTTTAGTTATCTCCATTCATATAAACTATGGGTTAGCATTGTTGGGGAAATATAATCCAAAATAAAATCTTCAACCTATCCAGAAAACCTCTCCAAAAGCTAGCAGAAAAAGAAAACAGTATTATTATTGAATAAGTATTAGATCAGAATATGATGTATGTCAAGAAATCAGCTAAAACATTGCAAAGACAGAAAGAAATCTCATCTTTTAATATAGTCAAGCAGATACAACCTACTATATAGATATTTTCAAGATAACTAGTTTTCTAGTAAGTGAAGTTGATAGCACCATTTGTCATGTATAGTTTATTCTAAATTCACCTGGTAATTAAAGTGACTATCTGCATTGGCTAATTGACTTTATCCAGAGTTAAAACAAACTCTTTACACCTTTATGACAGGGGTATTTTTTTTTGTTTTGTTTTGTTTTGTTTTGTTTTTAATTTAATTTTTTTAAAATTTTTATTTATTTATGATAGTCACAGAGAGAGAGAGAGAGAGGCAGAGACACAGGCAGAGGGAGAAGCAGGCTCCATGCACCGGGAGCAAGACGTGGGATTCGATCCCGGGTCTCCAGGATTGCGCCCTGGGCCAAAGGCAGGCGCCAAACTGCTGCGCCACCCAGGGATCCCGGGGTAGTTTTGTAACTTGGAGCAACATATTTACTAAAATTAGGCTCCTACCCTGCCAGAGAAACTGGAAGGTAGGGGTGCTATCTCCCTTGGTATTTATATTTCAAAGAAGTGGCTCCAAAGTCCTTGAGAAAGACATTCTTAGGTCATAAAGCTGATGAAAGGCCTATCTAGTTTTCAAAAAGATTTATGTATTTAAAAGAGAAGAGACTTTACTAAGAATAGGGAAGGGAAGGAAATATCTTCCCTTGTTTTAAAAAAAGAGAATTAAGCCTCTTAGTTTTCATTTGTATTTATCCTAACAGTATTAAAATTTTCAGGTTTTTGTAGTGGTCTGGGGGGGTTAGGAATATACAAGAGATGACTTAAAATAGAAGAAAACAATATTGCTGGTTAATATCTCCTTCCTCCAAGTTCCTTTTTTTGGGTAGGAGATTCTCACAACCTTAAACCCAGGTAATATAAACTTATATAAGAAGTAAGAGAACAGTGAAGAAATTATGAAGGAGCTAAAATAGTAGCAGGCTTTATTAAGCTCTCTCTCTTTTTTTTTTTTTTTTTGGCTGGGTACCGTATACTTTATTGATGGTACATGACAAGGTAGGGCTCCGCAAGCCCCTCCCCTTCCTCGGGGTCTAGGATGTAAATTGGAGGTCAGGAGATTCTCAGTGTGTTGGGGGATTAAGTTGGGGCAGGGACTCCCCAGCAGCTGAGGGCCTCTCTCTTCCTCTTGTTCTTGCTGGGGCTGGTGGTCCAGGAGGCTTTTACTCCTTGGAGGCCATGTGGACCATGAGGTCCACCATCCGGTTGCTGTAGCTGAATTCATTCTCATACCAGGAAATGAGCTTTACGAAGTGGTCATTGAGGGCAATGCCAGCCCCCACGTCGAAGGTGTCGCCTGTGACTTCAACAGTAACATCCACTCTTCCACCTTCCACCTCCGCTGAGCCACCCAAGCATCCCTGATTCTTCCATTTCTAAAAAGAAAGACTTAGCTAGGGATGCCTGGGTGGCTTGGTAGTTGAGCGTCTGCCTTTGGGACAAGGCATGATCCTGGGTTCCCAGTTTTGAGTCCCACATCAGGCTCCTTGCATGGAGCCTGCTTCTCCCTCTGCTTGTGTCTCTGCCTCTCTCTCTCTGTGTGTCTCTCATGAATAAATAAATAAAATCTTTAAAAAATTACATTAAAAAGAAGAAAGACTTAGCTTAATAAAGCCTGCTACTATTTTAGCTCCTTCATAATTTCTTCACTGTTCTCTTACTTCTTATATAAGTTTGTATTACCTGGGTTTAAGGTTGTGAGAATCTCCTACCCAAAAAGGAACTTGGAGGAAGTAGATATTAACCAGCAATATTGTTTTCTTCTATTTTAAGTCATCTCTTGCATATTCCTAACCCCACCAGACCACTACAAAGACAGTAAATGAGGGTTAACACCACATGATCCAATCATCCAAAATGAAAAGGCCACAGGGGATGACTTTTCTTTTAGTGATGCCTTTTGTGTTGGAGAAGATCCTGTTTCTGAATGTATAATTTTACCTCCACACATAAAGTGCTGTCTTTTCCATGCTTCAGAAAATCAGAGGGAGGGGTACTATGTCCTTCATTTATGAGCACTCCGAAATGAAAAGCACCTTGGGTCCTTTAAAGGCATTGCTGAAAGTGAACACTGTACAGAAGCTAAATTCTGGCACCATTGAAATACATATAGATAATGAGATCTCAACTGCATTTCAGCCAGTTAATTATTTATTGGATTTTTCTTAAGTGGCAACCTTCATTAGGAAATTAATGCAGGACGCCAAATACTACCAATTAAAAAGGACCCATGAAACAAAACCAGCAACATCAAATAGTATTGAAATCACCTATAAAATAGATTGTTTACAAAAGAGTTGTCTGAAACCCCCTTCTGAATGAATGTAAGGGGGTCTGGGCTTTGCCAAACTGATATGATAAAGCATAATTTGCCCTGTAGTTTCAAGTTCTCTAATCAAGAGATGTGAGCAATTTTAGCAAAAGTTCGAAGTTTATGATGATGCAGAGAGAAAGATGCCACCCATAAGTTTGAAAAGCTTCTGCACTTCTGAGGCTTTAGGAATCAGTCATTGCTTTGAATTATATTTGGTAGCAAGAGAGGCAAAATGCTAAACTTCCTGGGGCGTGTGTTCCTTTCATTCCTCGGTACTTAAATGAAGACAGTGCAGAAACTCTAGCCTGGAGTTTGCTTGAGGAATATACCACCTCCCACAAAAGAAGCGAGGTAAAGTGAAGGAGTCTGGGGATAAGGGAGGGAAGCAGGAGAGAAAGGAGATTAACCTGCTCATTTTGCCTCCTGGTAAATAGCTAGTGCTTTACATTCTCTTTTTTGGAGAAAGGAACAATATACTAGAAATCAGAAAAACAGAAAGGAATTTAGAAAATAAAACTAGCCTGAGATCATTTTTCTAGATGGGTTTTTGTCAGTTTGTCTGGGTTCTTATTCAAACCAAAAGCAGTCACGTGTCTGCCCAAAGAAAAGTTGTAAAAGAAGATTAACTTGCTTCCTTGCCCCTGGCTTATCTCTTCTCTCCTAAACCCTAAGAGAACGTCTGAGTGTCAGGATAGGTGTAAAGTTTTTCAATGGGATGTTCAATGAGTCCACATTATTCTTTTTTTCTTCTTCTCTAAATTCTTCTTATATTCAAAATCTGCTTGCCCTGGGACATATCAGTAAAATACCATTGTAAAATAAGTAGATTTATTAACAACCCAACCCTATTTTTAAAAACCTTTACCTATAACTTTAGATCTCACTGAGAATTTTGAAAATCAAGTTTTATTTCTAGAGAAGTGCACATGGACCCAAGGGCCCCAGCCCTGTCATCACAGCTTCCCATCGTACTAACCTACATTTCTACTATATTCAGTTTATTTGGCAGCACAATTCATATATGAAGTGTGTATGAGTATACATCAGTTGTGAATTGTTGCTGGTGGGGTGGCAGCTGCTAAATTACGATACTTCTAGGTCCTCTAGGTCTCTCTAGGTCCCATTGCCTTTTATTGTACCAATAAGGGTTGGAAGTCTCTGAGGATATGACCCACTTACAGGTATAACTCTGATATTTTTCAGACTCTGTGCTTATATCTTTCATTCTCTATCCACATCCCTGCCTCTCAGAAGACCACCAAAGACAGCATCATCATACCATGGTAGGACATGAATTATTAAGGAAAAATGTTTAGTTATTCAGCCTAAGGCAAGGATTGTGCAAAAGAGGTAGAGCAGAGGTTCATAATTACAAATGTGAACATCTCCACAAAGATTATTTTTACACATAATTGTTCCTCAACGTGGAATGTTTTGTTTTGTTTTGTTTTCTACAGCTTTCAGCTCCTTCTTAAAGCATTGAAATCTGTTTTTTTCCAGAGAAATTTATCACCCCCAAGTAGAAGACATGAAAACAGAGCCACTATGTTGTGAGGAAGGAGCACTAAAACTCCATGTTCTCTTTTCCATCTGAATTCCTCTGTGACGCTCTGGTACTCCATGGAACTCCAGGGTTCCAGGAACTCAGTTTGAAACCCATAATCGAGTCAGTTATACTTACATCCAGAATATCTGGCCCGTTTTTGTTGTTGTTGAGTATATATTTATAAAGAGCCTATGACATCATAAATAATACCCTTTCAAAGCTTAATTCAACATAACCTCACATGTATACAATCTCACTTCCATGCCTGACTCACCTCTTCCTTGTTGAGTTCTCAGAGATTTTTCTAGCCATACTTCTTTTTTCTTTTTCTTTCTTTATTTTTTTTTAATTTGGCTATAGTTGACCCTCAATGTTCTTATTAGGTATTTAAAATATACCAACTTACCTTGTATTGATCATTTAATCTTTTAATTTCCCCCTGATGCTCTAGACTAAAAGCCTCTTGAGAAGAGCAACCACACTTTATACTTATTCACATCCAAATCATAGTACAGTATCTAGCATTTACTAAACCCCCTGAGCTTGCTAGTTTCTGATGTTAGTGATGATTATGACTCTAAGATTTTGAAAAAAGACATTATTGGAAAAAATCTGGAGTTTGACTGAACTAGATTCCAATACCTTCAGCTCAACTAATCAACAGGCTTCTTCCTGCCCCTAAACCCTGATCTCTCTTCTCTTAGATCATTTACTTTAGGGAAGTAATAATCGTAAATTCTTTCTCTGCCCCTTTGAGATGGAAATCATTTTATTTTATTTTATTTTATTTTATTTATTTTATTTTATTATTTTATTTTATTTTTTATTTATTTTTTTAAAGAATTTTATTTATTTATTCTTGAGATACACACACAGAATGAGAGAGAGGCAGAGACACAGGCAGAGGGAGAAGCAGGCTCCATGCAGGGAGCCTGACGTGGGACTCGATCCCGGGTCTCCAGGATCACATCCCGGGCTTCAGGTGGCGCTAAACCGCTGTGCCACCAGGGCTGCCCCCAGATGGAAATAATTTTAAAAGCCACCTACCAATTTTATTTTATTTATTTTTTAAGATTTTATTTATTTATTTATTTGAGAGAGAGACAGAGCAGGGTGGTTGGGGGTGGGGAGGAGCAGAGAGAAAGAGAAGCAGATTCTGTACTGAGCCTGGAGCTCATCTTGGGGCTCAATCCCATGACCCTGAGCTGAAATCATGAGTCAGAGGCTTAACCGAATGAGCTACCAAGTACCCCATCTCCTGCCAGTTTTAAAACTTGAGGTTGTCTTTCTCAAGGACTAGGAACTACCTCTTTCACAAGTAATTATCAAGGAAGTTTCTTGACCCTTTCTCATATCTTCTGTGGCCAGTAGAACCCTAGCCCACTGTACCTTGCTCTAAGTTGTAAAAACTATCTATTGTCATGAAAATATGAAAAAATTACTTTTTTGGGGGTAAGATCAACTAGCAAATATAGATGGCCTACAATTTTCCCCACCCACCCCTCCCTACCTCATGCCTTAAAAGCTCTCCAATCCTTGTTTTAGTGGAACTGAGCTCAGACAGAGCTTTGGCTTCTCTACCCTACTGGAATAGCCTTCAATAAAATCATCCTTTCCTGGGGATCCCTGGGTGGTGCAGCGGTTTGGCCTGCCTTTGGCCCAGGGCGCGATCCTGGAGATCCAGAATCGAATCCCACGTCAGGTTCCCGGTGCATGGAGCCTGCTTCTCCCTCTGCCTGTGTCTCTGCGCCTCTCTCTCTGTGTGTGACTATCATAAATTAAAGAAAAAAAAACTTCCTTTCCTATTTAACTTTATCTAGCCCAAGTTTTGCTTTACAGAAAGTCATCATTACCCTGCTCAATCTTAACTTGCCCTTATAACACGAAACTATATTTTTCAGAGATATGAACAAGTTGTTGTTGTTTTCTAATTGGTGATAGTAAGGAAAAACCTGGAGAAAACTGTGTCAATAAAACTGAAAAAAGCTAAAATCAGCTAGTTTACACTTGTGCACTCTGTGTAAATATGCTGATCAGCCTTTCACAAAGCGGTGAGTCAAGCTCTTCTTGTGTATATGTTATATTCTTGTATCAAACTGTCTTTAGACCCTGCAGTAACTTTTTCAGGCCACTAGGGAATTTTTACATGCTTGAAGGGTATGTCTTCCTGCTTATTAGTAGACTCTAAATGATATATTCCTTTCTTCTTAGTAAAGTAACAAAATTTAAGTCATTCAGTTTTAGAGGTAAGGAGCCATTTCTGTACCTTTCTTCTCTGGTGGGCTATCTGCTCCAGGCTCTGTCTTCAGGGCAACACCTGAACACACATAACCATCCATCCTGAACTCATAGAGTGAATTAGAGCAGTGCAGAATTCAAACCAGGAAATATAAGGAAGTAAACTGATTTCATAACATTTTTGGCTGAAAATGATCTTTGGGGTTACAGAGATCTCACCTTTCATTTTGGGGGAGGGGGAAATGTGGACATTCATGAGTTTATACAATGAGTTAATTAAAGAAATGATACATGCCAGGATTAGGAATAATAAAATTCTTGTCTACTGCTTTTCTACTTTCTATTTCTGACATTTTCCCCCTGTTTTTGTCATTTGTTCCTATGTGTTTTAGTTCTGTGTTCCAATGCTGCCCCACACAGATCCCATAAATTCATCCACTCTCAGATTTTATAGTCTGCATGAGTAACTCTATCTAGGGATATATAGGTTTTTAAAAGAAGAGTGCAGAGAAATGCTAAATGGAAAACCATAAATAACCCATGGTGGGATTTCCTCCTGTAGAGTAGATATTTTTTGCCCTGGAAGAATACACTTTCCTCTATGGTCTCTCCCTGCCCCATGCCATTTTTGATACAAAAAGAAAACTTTGGCCATCACAATTCTGTGATGAATACAGTTCAAATAAAAGGCTGATTCTGAATACAGGGCAGTAACTGAACATAAATAACTTCAACATACAACTCAAAGGAAGGTGACTCAATACTTTTTCATTTAAGTTTTCTCTACCCAGGCTACAGAAACCCTCAGCTGGTACATTCTCATTTCTATTTACTGGAAAAATGATATTGTAGGGGGATTCAAAAAAAATAACTATCACTGCTTTTGAAGAGTTCCATTTCTTTTTATGTCTCCTTCCTTCCCTGGCTTAAATAGAGTCAAATGAAAATATTCCAACATAAAAATAAATGAATTAGTTAGCCAGCTTAAACAGGCATGCACACACATGCACACATTAGTCTTGTGCCAAATTCTTTCTTGATCAAATAGATTTGAAATGCAGTAAATCAGCCATTGGTTGATCACTTTGTTGAACATTCCTCTAAATTGACTTTCTTTCCACATACTGGAAAATATGAGCCCCTAGTGTTATTAATAAACTTGTATCTCCATGCTTTAAGGACATTGCATTGGTTCTGAAACATGTCTCTAATTCCTCTTCCATGTGAATTTGGTGTGAAACTGCAGTTTCCTAGGTTTTTTGCCTTTCCAGTCTAACTCCTGGAATCATCAAAATATTATTGTCTTTTAAGACACCCCATGTTCCCACAGGGCTAGTCTTTGAACAGATGAAAGCTTATAGTGGAAATGACCTTTTAGCATATCCTTCATTTTTATGCTTGTTAGCAAGTTGTACATTTTGAGAGCTACCTTTCTGAGATTTTTAAAGCTGTGGATCCATTTTGTCATTTCCCTCACCTATATAAAATGCTTTTCTCTAAAAAGGAAGAAGTGACTCTGTTTAACATTAAACATTAGAAAATCTATATGAAAAAAATGCTTAAAATACTTGGAATGATTCTCAAGAGTATCAAAGATGGATCCCTGGGTGGCGCAGTGGTTTGGCGCCTGCCTTTGGCCCAGGGCGCGATCCTGGAGACCCGGGATCGAATCCCACGTCAGGCTCCCGGTGCATGGAGCCTGCTTCTCCCTCTGCCTGTGTCTCTGCCTCTCTCTCTCTGTATCATAAATAAATAAAAATTTAAAAAAAGTGTATCAAGGATTATGAAAGACAATAGTAGGACACATATTAATAGAAAATGTTTGAATGTATAAATGAAAAGAAAAAATTAAAACAAGACACTCTGGGGGAAGAAACACAGAAGGGCACAAGAATGATGTCCTTTTATTTTGTTAATTTATGTTACTTATCATTATTTAGAGTTTTACTTTAAAATTATGTTAAATATTAATATGAGAGGAAGATCTTAGTGTAGGTTAACTGAAGTTCTAATTTGGTATTATTGATACATTGAATACATTGGAGGATTAAAAGGCAATTTTTTTCTAAAATAAACATTTTGGGGAAAAATCACAATTTTATTTTTTAAATTTATTTAAAAGATCCGATTTTAAATGTCAGCTTTGAAATTTTGATGGTGCCAGGGTTGTTCTATTTTTCTTAAGAATAGGATAACATTAAAAAGATCCTCAGGGCAGCCTGGGTGGCTCAGTGGTTTAGCACCACCTTCAGCCCAGGGTGTGATCCTGGAGACCCTGGATTGAGTCCCACATCGGGCTCCCTGCATGGAGCCTGCTTCTCCCTCTGCCTCTGTCTCTGCCTCTGTGTGTGTGTGTGTGTCTCTCTCTCTTTCTGTCGCTCATGAATAAATAAAATCTTTAAAAAAATCCTCAAAGTAAAATTCATTATTCTTCACTTCAATTAAAAATTATACACTCCTATCAAACTGCAGAAAATTGGACTCAATGCATAGTATTAGGTATCAAGTATTCAAAAGTCTTCAGTATTTAAACAATATTGTTCTTACAAGTATGAAAACTCCTTCAAAGTTGTAATTTTTGTCTGCAATGTTCACTATTACATCCCAAGTATGTAGAACTTGTGTCCTCGCACATATTAAGTACACACTAAATAGCTGCTTGATTGATGTCCTGGACAAGCATTTCTCAAAGCATGTCAGATAAACACTGGAGTATTCCTTCAGTTGTTAATAAATATTTCACGAAAAGGGGATCCTCTGATTAAAGAAGTTTGGGAACCACAGAATATAAGGATATATATAATACATATCATATGTATATATATCATATATATGGATATATATGATATATATATGGATATATATGTTTTACTTGTTTATTTGAGAGAGAGAGAGAGATAGAGAGCATGCAAGCAAGGACAGGGGTAGAGGCAGCAGGAAAAGCTGGCTCCCCACTAAGCAGGAAGCCTGATGCGGGCTCAATCCCAGACCCTGGGGTCATGACCTGAGCCAAAGGTAGACACCTAATGACTGAGCCACCCGGGTACCTCATAAGGATTATATCTTAGATATTTATGTTCTATATACAATCAAATGGCTCTGAAAAAATTCTTTTATTAAAGACGTGTGTAATTGTGAAAAACTCTTGTGAACTATGGTAATCTTTCCAAATGTAATAACCATGTTTATTTTCCATTTCTAGTAGGAAATACTATCCTGAGCTATTCTTGCCCAAGCTCAGGATATGTCATTATGCCTTCTGTATGCATAATAGGGCATCTGCTTTGAGTTCAGAGTCCAGGTAGGAAGTCATTAAAAAAAATTGAAAGCATTCATTCTTTCATCAAATGAATCCTCCAAAAATAGTGAAGTCTCATGGAGTAGCAAATTCAGATTTGTAATAAAGTAAAAATCTACTCTGTTCCAAGCACCTTTTAAATAATCTACATGCATTCATTATTTAATTCCCCATGTAAGTCTATGAGATATGTAGCAAATTATCTCCATTTGCAAATAGAGAAACTGAGGCATAGACTATTTATGTGCTTTACCCAAGCTCACATTGTTATCAGCAGCAGAGCCAGGATTTGAATGTAGGCAGGAGTGGCCTGGTTCTAGTATCTTGATTTAAAATTACTAATTTTAGTCATGATCTTTTGTCAATCCCACATAGAGATTTCTGATTTTCATTTTAAACAAAATGCATTTATATATAAATATATATTTGATATTATCCTATTTACAGGGTAGTAAAGATGTATTTTTAACTTTAGACTTTTGTATGATAAATCGACACAGTAAAGATTCAAAGCTAACTACAAAAAGAATAAAAACAGAGTAAATAACTAGTAATCTAGTACAGGGAAAATAATGCACAAATAAAAAAGAAATCAGTTAATCCGAAAATGCAAGTATTTTAAAAGCAGATGAATAGACAAACGATAAACAGGAACAAGCCAAAATATATAATCACAATAAATGTAAATTCACTATACTTATCTGTTAAAAATTGAGATCATTTGACTTCATAGAAAATAAAATAACTCCTAAGGCTGTCTATAAATAAGAAGGAATTGTTATGGATTTCTTTTTATAAATGGACTGAATTGTGTCTTTCCAAAATGCATATATTAGGGAGGACTTCATATGAAACCCCAACCCTCAATGTGTCTATATTTGAAGATAGAATATTTTAAAAAAGTAATTAAGATTTAAAAAGGTGAAAGGGCGCTACCCTGATCTGACAGGACTGGAGTTCTTGCCGGAAGAGGTGGAGACATGAAAGATATCTCTGTGTGTAGTATACACAGGCACAGAGAAAAGGCCAGAGAGGGCAGCAGTGAGGGCAGCAAGAAGGTGCCATCTATAAGCCAGGAATTGAGATTTCCAGACATCAACCCTGCTGGCACCTTCTCCTTGAACATCTAGCCTCCAGAATGGTAAGAAAATAAATTTATATTGTTTAAGTTACCCAGCCAGTGGTATTTCGTTATGACAACCTGAGCAGACTAACACAGGCACCTCAAACCTTCTCTTCACAGGAAGTTTAAAAGGAAAAGGATGTTGAAATACATAGTAGGCAAATATTAACCTAAAGACAGCTGGTGAGACAACACACTATAAAAAAGCCGGACTTTATTAGAGATAAAGAAATTATTAGCTGAATTATAGCTAAAGACAAAAGGTCTGATTCACGAGGAAGGTCATTAGATGCATAAAATTATGCATGTAGTTCTATAACCTCAAAATAGAAAAGGAAAGAATGGAAAGAACTGCAGGGGGAAACTGACCAGTCCTTCATCATGGTGGGAATATTTCTAAATAAGTTCCTATTAATAGGTCAACAGAGCTCTATAAACATACAGAAAAAATGAACAATACAATTTAGACATTTATCAGGCATCTAAAGAAAAAAAAATACAAATAGTATTTTTCATTTTGAATTGTGATATATACATGTACATGTACACATATATACCCATATGTATATACATATATATGTGTACATATATATTTATAATCAGCTTAAATAATTACAAAGTGATCACCCAAAGGCCAAGCGTTAAGAAATAAAATATTTGTGCTGCCAATATCTCCCATTTATCACTTCACAAAGTCATTCCCCACTTCTTTTTTTTAATTTTAATTTAATTTTTATTTTATTTATGATAGTCACACAAAGAGAGAGAGAGAGAGGCAGAGACACAGGCAGAGGGAGAAGCAGGCTCCATGCACCGGGAGCCCGATGTGGGATTCGATCCTGGGTCTCCAGGATCGCGCCCTGGGCCAAAGGCAGGCGCCAAACCGCTGCACCACTCAGGGATCCCTATTCCCCACTTCTTAGAGCAAATGTTATCCTAACCTTGCAAGAATTGCATACTTTTTTTTTTTAATTCTTATTTACTTATGATAGACACACACACACAGAGAGAGAGAGAGAGAGAGAGAGAGAGAGAGAGAGAGGCAAAGACATAGGCAGAAGCAGGCTCCATGCACCGGGAGCCCAACGCGGGACTCGATCCCTGGTCTCCAGAATCGCGCCCTGGGCCAAAGGCAGGCGCTAAACCGCTGCGCCACCCAGGGATCCCTTGCATACTTTTAAAATTCATATATTTCTACTGTTGTATGACCTCCTAAATAATATAGCTCAGTATTGCCTGTTATTGAACCTTTGCAAGTGGAAACATTCTATGATTCTTTTGTAACTTCCTTATTTTCTATCTTCTTTAAAATCTTGATTGGTGATACCTCCAGTATAAAGAACTGAATTAATTACAATTCTTGGCTCATGACATTTTTTGATGGCCATTACTTATGCATTTGTATGTAACCTCACATTTAATGCAATAGGTGAATATTATGATTACTCATACCCTGTGCATTCCTTCCCAATTCATCCCTCTGCTTCCCTCTGCTCTTGCCAGGAATAACCAATCCAGAGTTTTTCTTTATCACACTCTTCCTTGTTAAAAAAAATAATTTTATAAATTAATCAAATTTATATATGTATCTTTAAGCCCTATATTTGTCATGTTTATTTCCAAGCATTTCAAAAGTTATACTGCATGCAGTATTTTTAAACTTGACTTTTTGGTCTTTAACCATGAAGAAAATTTGTTCTGATCTTCCTATATTTCACAAATTTTGGCATCAATTGTGCAATTGACACAGTAAACATATAGCATACAACTGGTTATAATATACAACTTGGTTAGATTTGACACATGTAAATATCCACAATGGCCCTCTTTCCTATCATCAGGAAACCATGACCTGCTCTCTGTCAGTAGAGATTAGTTTACATTTCTATAAGACGATAGTAATGGAATCTCAATATACCATTTTTTTTCAACTTCTTTTACTTAACATATTTATTTTGATATCTATCCATGTCATGCATATCAAAGTTCATGACTTTTGATTGTTGAGTAATGTTCCATTATATAAATATATCACAACATGTTTATCCATTTACCTCTTGATAGATGTTTGGTTTGTTTATAATATTTGGCAATGACACACAAAACTTCTATGCATAATTATTTGTATGACATATGTTTCCATTTCTCTTGGTCAAATATCTAATGGAACAAATGATACCTGCATGTTTAATTTATTAACATGTATTATTTACACAAACAGCTTTTCCATAGTGGTTTTAACAGTTTATATTCCCATTAGCAGAAAGAGTCTAGTCACTACACATGCTAGCCAAGACTTTCTTTGGTCATACTTTTTATTTAGACCTGCCAATCACTTTGTGGTATCTTAGAGTGTGGTTTTACTTTGCATTCTTCGAATGATGAATGGTACTGAGCATCTTTTCATGTGCTTACTTTCCATCTGCATATCTTCTTTGGTGAAGTGTCTCTTTAAATCTTTCTCCTATTTATTAATGCCTTTCTGCTTTTTAAAAAATTATCATTGACTTTTGAGGATTCTTTTCCTATTCTATATATAAATATTATATTTAAAAATAATTTTTCTCAGTGTGTGACTTGTCTTTTCATTCCCTTATCATGTAATTTCAAAGAGCAAATATTTTTAATTTGATAAAACTAAATAGTTTTTATTTTTCTTAAAATAAGCCTTCAATGTCATATCTATGAATTTTTTGGGCAATCTTTGGCCAAAACCTGTTTTCCTACATTTATTTATAGAAGAGTTATTTTTTCTAAAAAAAAAAAAATCAGTTATTTATTTATGAGAGACACAGAGAGAGAAACAGAGACATAGGCAGAGGGAGAAGCAGACTGCCTGTAAGGAGCCTGATGTGGGACTAAATCCTGGATCCTGGGATAAGACCTTGAGCTGAAGGCAGATGCTCAACTGCTGAGACACCCAGGCATCCCATATAGAAGAGTTATTTAGCATATAATACATTCTAATAAAATTTTAATATAGTGAGATAATTTTCATATAGCTCATTTTTTAGCCTATGGATATTATAATATTCTTACACAATTTGTTGAAAACGTATCTATTTACACAGAATTCCTTTCCATCTCTATCAAAATCAGGTGCCCTTGTATCTGAGAGTCCTTTCTGGCCTGCCATGTCTCTGTGGACAGATCTGCTGCCAGCCTTATATGTTTACCCTTGTAGGTTAAATACTCTTCCCAATCTGCTTTCAGAATTCTTTTTCTGTTTTGCACATTTCACTCTGATATATCCTGGAGTTCACCTGTTTTTGTTGATTTTCAGAGAAGTTCTCTGTGCCTCTTGGACATGAGTGCCTGTTTTCTTCCCCATATTAGGGAAGTTCTCAGCTATAGTTCATTCAATAGACCTTCTGCCCCCTTTTCCCACTCTCCTTCTGGAACTCCTATGGTGCAGATAACACTTCACGTTATGGAATCGTTGAGTTCCCTAAGTCTACCTTCATTATCTAATAGTTTTCTTTCCATTTTCTTTTCAGCTTCATTATTTTTCATAATTTTATCTTCTTTTTTTTTCATAATTTTATCTTCTATATTACTGATTCATTCTTTTGATGTGTCTCTTCTCATTTGTATGGCCTCCATTTGGAACTGCATTTCAGCTATAGCATTTTTAGTTTTGGCCTGATTAGGTTTTAGTTCTTTTATCCCTATGGTCAGGGAATCTCTAGTATCTTCTGTGCTCTTTTCAAGCCCAGTTTACTAGATTATAATCATTTTTAAAGATTTTATTTATTTATTTATTCATGAGAGACAGAAAGAGAGAGAGAGTCAGAGACAGAGGCAGAAGGAGAAGCAGGCTCCATGCAGGGAGCCTGATGTGGGACTCGATCCCGGGGCCTCTAGGATCACACTCTGGGCCAAAGGTGGCACTAAACCACTGAGCCACCCAGGCTGCCCGATTATAATAATTTTATTTTTTTATTTTATTTTATTTTATTTTATTTTATTTTATTTTATTTTATTTTATTTTATTTTATTTATTTTTTTATAATAATTTTAAATCCTAGTTGATATACCTTACTTTTTTAAAAGATTTTAATTATATTGATGAGAGACACAGATTGAAAAGCAGAGACATAGACAGAGAAAGAAGCAGGCTCCTCACAGAGATCTCAATGTGGGACTTGATCCCCAAACCCAGGATCACACCTTAAGCTGAAGGCAGACACTCAACCACTGAGCCACCCAGGAGTCCCCAGACATCTTACTTATATCTGTACTGATTAAATCCCTGGCTCTGAGTCTTACTTCCTGTTCTTTTTTTTTTTTTTTTTTTTTTTTTTTGTGGTGAATTGCTCCATCTCATCATTTTGTCCAGAAAGGAGGAGAACAAAAAAAAAAAAAAAAGAAAAAGAAAAAAACAACAAAAACAGCTACAACAACAATAACAAAACACTAGATCCTGGGTGTGTTTTGATCTGCTTATTAAAAGAAATTAGATCCCAGGGGCAACTGGGTGGCTCAGTCAGTTAAGTGTCTGCCTTTGATTTAGGTCATGATCCAGGGTCCGGATCAAGCCTGGAATAGGGCTCTCTGCTCTTCTCCCTCTCCCACTCCCCCTGCTTGTGCTTTGTCACATAAATAAGTAAAATAAAAAAAAAATAAATTAGATCCCAAAATAAGAAAGAAAAAAATATATGTAATAAAAATACAATGAAAGGAAATAAAATTTTTTAAATACATGAAATATATATAAAATTAAAAATAAAAGAATTGAAAAGAAAATATGTGAAACAAATTAAAAAAAATAAAGAAGAAAAGTCCAAAGGAGGCTGAATACTGTTTTCCCCTAGACCTGAAGCTTTACAGCCCTCCAGGATCAGTAAACTTGGTGCAAGCAAGTAGTTGCTGCTGGCCTTCTGGGGGAGGGTCCTGTTCTGCTGATTCTCAGGTGGACTTATATCAGTGGAAACGTGCCTCCAGTACACAGGGTGGCAGGGCTTGGTGTAAGCAACTCTGGATTCCACTAGATAGCACTGCTTTGCTCCCTAAAGGCTTTCAGCACTGATGGGTAGAATTAATATAGCGGTGCCGGGCTCTCTCCACCCAGAGCTGAAAATTCACCCTCAGTGAGCCCTCACCAAGGAGCAATCCCTCTTGTCTTCCGGTTTCTGTCAGAACCTTGAGCTCATCCTGCCTGTCACTGAGCTGTTTTATCTCAGGCACACGACCGAGTTTCAAAACTCCAACTTCTAGGACTCTTACAGTCCTGACTGCTCTGTTCTTTCCAAGGAGGGTCTCCCCCACTTGTGCCTCTTGCCAGACCCATCCCAGGAAAACAGTCCCACAACCACACAGTTTGATGTTCATGGCAACACAGAGCAAAAAGCCAGCACCCTAGCCTCCTTGTTCTCAGCCAGCCTCCCCACACACATGCCTGGAACAGTGCAGCACTTAGTACCTGTTCTGCTTGCAGCCCAGGGGATCCTCAGACCACGCTGTCACACCTGGGGTTCTGCTCTGCTTTGCCACCTGAGCACACTCAAGTCAGGCGTGTAGCAGACTTCTAAAAGTTCTGATTTTGCCCCCTGCTGCTTATAAGACTTCACAGTAGCCTCCTTAAACAGGCTCCCTGCCCACCACCATATCCACAGCTATGTCACACTGATTCAAGTCTCTGCACCTCCTACCTTAGAAAAGGTGGTCCTTTTTCTACTTAGACTTGCAGCATTTGTACTTTCAGATCTCGGATTGATTCCTTGGGTGTTCACAATGATTTGATAACTGTCTAGCTGTATTGGAGGGTCAAGACAAATTACAGTCCCCTATTCCTCTGCCATTTTACCCACCCCTCCCCTTGAGAATTGACATCTTAATGAAATAGATTTTGTGATCAATCCACAGCGTATGTCTCTCCACTTACATAGGCCTTCAACTTCTCGCAGCAATGCATCATAGTTTTCCAAGTATGTGACTTTGTCAGAAATATATCTACTACTTCATATCTGTTGATGTCTTCTTATAAGTGTTTCAGTTTCTGATTTTTCTTTGCTAGTGAGTAGAAATAGAATTGACTTTTCTATATTCATCATGTATTCTTTAATTATTCTTAATTATTTGTTCCAGTAGCTTTTTACATTCTAAAAGATTTTCCATGTAGACATATCATCTGTGAATAAGGAGAGATTTACTTCATTTCAATCTGGATGCCTTTTATCTCTTATTGTTAATGTCCCTGGCTAATACTTCCAGTACAATATTGAATAGAAATGATGAGACTTGACATCTTTGCCTTGTTCCACTTGCTTAGGGAGAAGGCATTGAGTCTTTCATCAATTGAGTATGATGTTAGCTGTAGGCTTTTTCATAGATGCCCTTTGCCAGGTGAGAAATATTTTCCTTCTATTCCTAGTTGCTAGTTTATTTTCCCCTCTTCAAAAATAATTGTGACAGTTTGAAAAATGTTCTTGCTGCATCTATTGAGACGATCATGTTTTTTTTCTTTCTTATCGTGTTAATACGGTGAATTACATTGATTTTGGAGTGTTCATTCAATCCTGTATTCTCGGGATAAATTTGACAGTGCAGACATGGAAGTTGTTTCATTGTCAAAGGATCTCGAATGAAAGACTCTTGTAGTTTTATGGACCCGAGGGGTCCTAGGGTAGGTGGAAAGAGAGCTAGGGGTAGGAACACACTGAGCACTGAGAGTGGACAAAGGTGTTCTATTCAAGGTTATTCTCTTCTCCCCCCTCATAAGGAGGCCTGAAAAACATTGCAGTAGAATCCCCCAGATAGAGAGACCTAGAAATGAAGACTCCTGTACTAGGAAGGCAGGTATGCTTCAAAAGGATGGCCTTCCTGGAGTGCTGGAAGTCCTTGACTGCAACTTCCTTCACAAGCTGCGATGTAGTAGCTATGAACTGGGGCTGGTTGTGGGGAAAGCAGCATTTCCCCCATGAGGCCTACCAGGTAAAGCCTGTGTAATTGCCTACAGTTGGTATGCAAAATCAAACATAGGTTTCTGCCCATGAGCTAGACACCTGAAGTAATATTTCATTTGCACTTGAAATGTATGTGTGATTAGATGACATAGTTGATAGTGTTGTTCGAGTCTTTAATATCCTGGAACTGATGGCTGGGTATTTTCACCAATATTCATGAGTGGGGTTAGCCTATAATGTTTCTCTCTTGCAGTGTCCTTGGGTATTTGTATTAAAATGGTGCTAATGTAGCCACTCTGGAAAACAGTATGGAGGTTCCTCATGAAGTGAAACTAGAACTATCCTCCAATCCAGTAATCACACTACTGGCTATTTACTCCCAAAAGACAAAAACACTAATTCAAAGGGATGCATGCCTCTCTATAGTTTATAGCAGCATTAGTTACAATGGCCAAATGATGGAAGCAGCCCAAGTGTCCATGGATAGATGAATAAAGATACACACACACACACACACACACACACACAAATACCGTGGAATATTATTCGACCATAAAAAATGAAATCTTGCCATTTGCAACAACACGGATGGAGCTAAAGAGCATAATACTAAGTAAAGTGAGTCACTCAGAGAAAGGCAAATACCATATGATCTCACTCACATGGAATTTAAGAAACAAAACAAATGAGCAAAGGGGGAAAAGAGAGTGCGAGAGAGAAACCAAGAAATAGTCTCTGAATTATAGAGGACAAACTGATGGGGGTGGATGCTGGGCTGGGTGAAATAGGTGCTGGGAATTAAGGAGTGCACTTGTGATAATGAGAACCACACAATGTATAGAATTGTTGAATCGCTGTATCATTCACCCAAAACTAATGTAACACTGTATGTGTCAACTCAACTAGAATTAAAATCTAAAAATTTAAAAAGATGGTGTTAACATCATAAAATGAGTTGATGAGTGTTTTGTTTTTGTTTTTCTTTTCTTTTCTCTGGAAGAGTTTTGATAATTCTGTATTTGTTTCCTAAATATTTATAGATTCATCAGTAAAGCAATCATCTTTTGAAATTTTAATGGCGAGTTTTTTTGATTACTGGTTCAGTTTATTTAGTGGTTTTTGAATCTCCTAAGGTTTTTTGTTGTTATTGTTCCTTTATAAGTCAGTTCTCATAAGCAATATTTTTCTATGAAGTTTTTCATTGTTTCGAAATGTTCATATTTAGTGGCATAAAGTGATTCATTATATTTTTATTAATGTCTTAGGGTTTGAAGCATTTCTGCAAAGTGATAGCAGAAACAATTCATCAATGAGTTTATAGGTACATATGTATTACTGAAAACCATAAAACAGATACAGAAAAAATCTACTTAGTATACTTACTGCTTAGTATAAGCAGCATCATATGCCTTAGAAGAAATTTTTTTCTATCATTGTCAGTTTTTATTTAAATTGTAGTTAACATACAGTGTAATATTAGTTTCAAGTGTATAATATAGTTATTCAACAATTCTATACAATACCTGGTGTTCATCACAAGTGCATTCTTTAATCCCATCACCTATTTCACCCATCCCCTCATCCACCTCCATCAGTTTCTTGTCTTAAGTTCAGAGTCCTTTTCTTGGTTTGTCTCTCTTTTTCATTCCCTTGCTCATTTGTTTTATTTCTTAAATTGCACATATGATAGCAGGTATACCCAAGAATGCCAAGAAGCTTTCAGCCCAAGTCATATTATCACCACAAAATCAGACATCTGGGAGCTTGTGTAATATCCAGATGAATCACAGTTCAGCTAACCATGGTGCATGTGCTGTCATTGGTCTGGAAGTGATTTCCCAAAACAGGAAGAAGAATAAAGATCCTCTCTCTCTTTCTACAATGATAGATACCTTATGGTATTATTTTTCAGCTACCATGCCCCCCAGTAGTTAATGACAAAGAATAAAGTATATGATAAAAGTATTTTCCAAACTCAGGCTTATTCAACCTTATTTGTGTTACTTTATTAGTTAGGAATATGTTTCTGCCTATATATAATCATTTATGATCAACTAATTGAGAAACTATGTCAAAAATGTCCCATCTTATGGGAAATATCAGTACCATGAAAATTTCCATATGTAATGGAAGTTGCTGTGATTGATAGATTCCTTTTTTCAGGGAGAGAGGAAGAGGGAGAGAGGGAGAGGGAAAGAGATTCTTTTTTTTTTTTTAAGATTTTATTTATTCATTCATGAGAGAGGGAGAGAGAGAGAGAGAGGCAGGCAGAGACACAGGCAGAGGGAGAAGCCAGCTCCATGCAGGAAGCCCAATGTGGGACTCCATCCGGGACTCCAGGATCACACCCTGGGCTGAAGGCAGGCGCCAAACCACTGAGCAACCCAGCGATCCCCAAAAGAGAATCTTAAGCAGGTTCCATGCCCATTGTGGAGCCCACTGAAGGGTTCAATCCCATAATCCTGAGATCATGACCTGAGCCAAAACCAAGTCAGACACTTAACAAACTGAGACACTCCAGGTTTCTCAATAAAGTAGTTTTCTTAAATGCTTCTAGAATGAAATAAAATTTTGCCTTTAAGTCACAAATAAATTTATTTAGTAGACCATGTTAATATTAATGACAATGATATACTGAGCAGAATTTTTATATTACTTGTATTATTGCCTCTTCCTCAGAACAAATGAAACATATATTAGCCTATTCAAAACCTCAGGGTATTAAAAGTTTTTCTGTTTTCCACTTTAATTTTTCATTTGTTTAATGCCTATCTATTGAAAATCTATTATATATATATTTTTTTACATGGAGCTATTTAGCGCATGGTATACCAACTTGAGAAATTAATTGCACTGCAAAGTAAGAGAAAACCACGGATCATTATCTAAAAAAAAAAGTACGGTCTTACTTCTCAAAATAAAAATTACTTGGGAAAATAAATGGTGAAAATGATTACTACTACAAATCCTTAACTCCTATGTAAACTCAGGATTGCTAGCTCTTTAAAATGAAATATATATTTCTAATTTTTTTGGATTTTATTTTGTTAAAAAGAAAGGCAATGAGTTTGCTGGAACTGCATGGAAACCTGTCCACATAAATACTACATGTCTAAAGCTGGAAAATATACTTTTATTTGGTATTAATTTTTATAGTTTATTCTTCATGTGTGTAACCAGACTTGTGTAAAGAACGGCGCAAATAATTATATTTCATTGCCAAAAAAAAAGAAATTTAAACACGTTTTCAAGAATATCATGTTTTTCCCTCCAAAACTAGTCCTACGAATGATGCCAGCTTTTCAGTTAAAGAAGTTTCACTGTAAGTGTGGAAATGTGCTAAGCAATTACACTTTCTCTCACACCAATATTAGGAATACTTCAAAATGAATAGGCAGTTTTCAGAGACCAAGTGAACTTCTAAGATCATTTGCATTTGGTAGTTACCAACCAGAAGCAGTGTAAGGAAAGTAAGGATAGATTAGACAGCATTTGATTAGGTCTCTTTAATCAAAAAGTCCTGAACTCAAGAGCTCAAGTTCTAATTTAAAATTGTTCCTCTGCTCCACGCTACAGATTCTTCATTTCTAGCTCTCCAAGCCTTCTGCTTTCTTTGACTAAATCATCGATTTAAGCTAATTAATCCAGCATTCTGTATCTTTTAAGATTTGAATCCCTTTATTGTTTATTTCTATGTATTTTGATATAGGTTATATGTAATAAATCTCTCTGCTTTCCTAAAATAATGCTATATCAATATTTTTCATGATTAAAAACTAATTATCCCTAACAATGAAGGACATTGAACAGATCACCTTGGAAATCTTAAGATCCCAAGGTACTTAAAGTAAGGAATGCCTTTTAATTTTTTTTTTAAATGAACTTAGCCTATTCAATACTAAATCCTGGCTTGTTTCGATATTAATATATTTTCTCCAAGATACTTTTGTGAATTGATACTTCATAGGCACCATCTATATTGTGGCTCTCAGGACTGCCCAGCACATCTCTGTACATCCCCAAGGTTCACAGAAATTCAAGCTTGAGGCACATATCACCAGATATCATGAGTGTGCTGTAGCACTAATCTCTCACTTTATGTCACCTGCATTTAGATGAAAACCCTGAAGTTAATCAATAAAAGAAAAGTTATTTTTTCTCGGATAATGTAAAACTATGGGTTGACAAAGATTGGTAGTTACATGTGTTAAAAATTACCTTCTTCAAGAAAATGAAAATGAGACCTAGAGATATAGAGGGACTTATCACAAATGGAATTTGAGAGTTGGAATTAAAGATCAGAAAGCCTGGAAAGCTTACGGTGTTTCTAATGCCACAATTCAGCCTTTCTTCTCTGGTTATGTCTCCCTAATCTCTTCTGACACATGTTCTGCAGCAACGACCATCCCACCATCTGCATTCCCCAGAAGAAGACAGTCATATTCAGGTAACCAAACTCCATCTTTTCTGTATTTTTGCTTCTCAAGACATTTGCATTCTGAGTTCATATACAATTTTCAGGTAGAAGTTTGTACTATAAGACTAGAAAAGGTTTATCATTGTGTAAAGGTGAGGCCAAAAGGAAAATCTTTTCCAGTTTTGTAATTAAAAAATCCTTTTAAAAATACTTTCTTTGCTTCTCAGGTAGTGATATGTATTTACAGCAGTAAAAAATACAGTGAAAAATAGCCTTCTTCATGACTTTGCTTGTTCATTCAAACGTGCTGTCTAGCCTTACCTTTTGTTATACCTGTAACTAAACGTGTCAGCTTCAGAGGCACCTTTCATAATATCTTTAACTAATTGCTTCCAAGATTCAGCATGGCGATGTTTTCCCCAGGGTCTTGCTGCCTTCTTCCCTTCACTGGTTCTCCTACAACCTCCTTGGACTGTCTGGTCTCATAATTCTTAAGCAAGTCAGAATGTTCCCTACAATATGCTGCTTCATGCATCTTGACTCCAGCTGAATAAAAATCCTGGCAGGTTTCCAATTTATTCTCTGCTCTTAGATTTTATTTAGTTGAAGAAATTTTGCTTCATAGAGATATTTTTTTTTACCCAAGTCATCCTTTATAAAAGTAACTCTAGCATACTTTTTACTCTGGTCATTTTTTATAGTATTTACTCTCTTTGAAATTAATCTTGGACTTGTATTTTACCAGCTGAGATTATAGATTATTTAATTCAACAAATTTTTATTATTTTGATCATTTTATAACTTCTCAGCCTCGTTGAGGTATAACTGACAAATTGTAAGATATTTAAAGTGTTCCATGTCATAATTTGATATGCATATACACTGTGAAAGGAATGCCCAAGTCGATACAGCATTATCAACTAGAGTTGTAATTAGATTGTCAGATCTTATAACTGACACTATACCCTCTAACCACTTTCTCCCTATATTCCTATTTTCCCCATTCCCCAGCCCATAACTTTTTTTTATTACACATATAAGGGATAACTATGCAGCATTTATTATTCCCTGTCTGGCTTATTTCACTAAGCATAATGCCCTTCAGGCTCATCCATATCATTGTAGATAACACGATACAGGATTTCCTTCTTTTTCTGAGGCTGAATAATATTCCATTGTGTGTGTGTGTATGTGTGTGGGTGTGTGTGTATGCCATATTTTCTTTACCCATTCATCCCTCAATCAACAGTTTTTGTTTCTGTACATTGGCTGTTGTGAATAATGTCATAATGAACATAAACGTACAGATATTTATTTGACATAATGGTTTTATTTCCTATAGGTATATACCATGAACTGGGATTGCTGAATCATATAGCAGTTCTATTTTTAATTTCTGGGGGAATCTCCATACTGTTTTCTACAGTAGCTTTGATAGTTTTGATTCTAATGATGTACAAGGGTTTCCTTTTCTCCACATTCTCACCAGTGTTTGTTACTTCTTGTCATTTTGGTAATAGCCATCCTAACATATATGAGGTGATATCTTTTTTCCCTGTTGATGAGTGATGCTGAGCACCTTTTCACATACCTGTTGGCTATCTGTATGCTTTCTTTGGAAAAATGTCTATTCAGATCTTCTACCCAGATTTAATTAGATTTTTTTTTTTTTTGCTATGAGTTATAGAAGTTTTTTTTTTTGTATAATTTGGATATTAACCTCTTAATGGATGTGTGTTTGCAAATATTTTGCCCCATTTCTTAGCTGTCTTCCCTGGACAGAAGCTTTTTAGTTTCAAGAGCTTCCCTTGTTTATTTTTTCTGTAGTTGTCTTTTGTTTTGCTATCAAATAAAAAAAAAAAATCATTGCCAAGAACAATGTCAAGGAAATTATACCCCATTTTCTTCTAGAAGTTTTATTCTTTCAGTTTTAACAGTTAATACTTTAATTCAATTGAATTGTGTGTACGGTGTAATATCAGGGTCTAGTTTATTTCTTTCACATGTGAATATCCAGTATTCCCCATACCACTTGCTGACAAAACCATCCTTTCCACATTGAATATTCATGGTTTCTTTATCAAGAAGTAATCGACCATTTATGCATATATCTATTTCTGGTCTCTCTATTGTATTCCATTGATGTATATGTCATATTCTTTAATGTCATATCATGCTATTTTGATCCCTATAGCTTTGTAATATAGTTTGAAATTAGGAAGTACAATATATCCAGCTTCATTCTCCCCTCTCAAGAGTGCTTTGGCTCTTTGAGGTCTTTTGTGATTCCACACAAATTTTTAAGATTTCTTTCTCTATTTCTGTTTTAAAATGCCATTGAAATTTTAACAGGGACTGCATTCAGTATGTAGATCATATTGTGCAGGAGGGACATTTTAATAATATTAATTATTCTACTCCATGAATATGGAATATCTTTTTAGTGTGTCTTCTTTAATTTCTTTAATGATTTTTTAGTTTCAAATACAGATCTTTCATTTCCTTAAGTTTAACCTGAGTATTTTTTTGGGTGCTGTTGTAAAGAGATTGCTTCCTTAATTTCATCTTCTGATAGTTTATTAATGTATAGAAACATGACTGTTGTATGTTGATTTTAATATCTGCAACTTTACTGAACCTGTAGTTTTTAGGGTTTCCTACATATAAATTTATCTACAAATAGAAACCATTTTATTTTTTCCTTTCTGATTTAGAAGTCTTTTTTTTTTTTTTTTCCTGCCTAATTGCTCTGGCTAGGACCTCAGAACTATGTTGAATAAAACACCTGATCTTAGAGGACAATCCCTCAGTTTTTCACTGCTATGATGTTGAGGAGTAGACTTGTCATATCTGGCCTTTATTATATTGAGGTAACTTCCTTCTATACTCAATCTGTTGAGAACTTTTACCAGGAAAGAATGTTGAATTTTGTCAAATGCTTTTCCTATATGTATTAAGATGATCATATAATCTTTATCCTTCATTTTGTTAACAAGGTGTATCCTGTTGATTGATTTGCATATGTTGAACTTTATTTGATCATGGTATGTAATCCTTTCAATGTAGTGCTTCATTTGCTTTTTTTGTTGAGGATTTTTGCATCTATGTTCAATAGGGATTTTGGAAATTTTCTTGTAGTGAAAAGAAATATTCACTGGTATTGGTAACTTTCTTTGGTATTGGTATTAAAATAATGCAGCCTTGTCAAATGACTGTAGGAATATTCCCTTGTCTGTTTTTTGGAAGAGTTTGAGGATTCTTTTTTAAATGTCTGTTAGAATTCAGCAGTGAAGCCATCTGGTCCTGGATTTTCTCTTTTGGAAGATTTTTGATTAATGATTCAATTTTCTTTGTAGTTAGTAAATAATTGTTGAAGTTTTATATTTCTCCATGATTAAGTTTTAGTTAGTAGATTGTATTCTAGGAATTTATCCATTTCTTCTAGATTATTTAATTTGTCAGTATATAATTCTTGAGAGTAGTTTCTTCTGATTTTAGTGTTTCTTATTATGATTTATGATGTATCTCATTTTTGGTTTTACTTGGGAATACTGTTTTATTTTATAATCCATCAGTTAAACGCTTACCCATTTTGTTTATCTTTTCAATACTAGCTCTTAGTTTTATTTACCAATGTGATTGACTTTTATGTTCCATTTCATTTATTTCTGCTCTGATCTTCATTATTTTCTTTTTTCTACTACTTTAGGGCTTCCTTTTTTTTTAAGTTCTCCCAGCTGTAAATTTAGGTTGAGAACTTGCTCTTTTATTAATGTAAGCATTTAGCACTCTACATAAAATATACTTAGAACTATTTTTTTTCTGTGTCCCATAAGTTTTGATATGCTGTGTTTTCATTTTCATTTGTCTCAAAATATTTTTTTAAGTTTCTTCTTCAACTCATTTGTTGTTCAGGAATATATTTGTGAGTTTTCTGGGTGGTTGTGTTTTGTTGTTGTTGTTTTGTTTTGTAATTGATCGCTACTTTTATATCCTTACTCTTCAAAAAGATGTTTGATATGATTTCAGTCTTCTTACATTTCATTTTATCATTCAGTAAAATAAAGATGAAGCTGGATGGCTGGCGGAGAGAAGAATCCAATGAGAAAGGGGCCATTGGTATATATTTTAAAATACAGTGAATACAACTGTATCCATAAATAAATTCAACTCTCATAAATCTAGTTATGTGTTTGAAAAAGAAGAGAGAGGAAGAAGAGAAGGAAAGACAGAGAAAAACAGAAAGAGAAAATAGATTTTTAATAGCACAGACTATACCTGTGTGAATCTTTTAATTTAATGAGTATATGCCCAGAATAAGTATGACATAGAGGACATAAAAGAATTGTGCTTTCTTCTAAAGCATTCTAACAGGGCTAATTGAGTAATTTGAATTTTCTCTTCAACTTTCCCCCAAATTATGGCAAACTAGCAATGAACAGAGACTTGGGCAAAAGAAAGTCAGCAGGAAAAAATATGAGGCAAAGGACATAGTAATAAAATATTGAACAATCAGCCCCTGGCTGCCTATAAATAGGACTATTGGTATTGTTGCAGGGAGCCTCTAGGATGGCCTCACATGACCCCAACTCATAGTATTCCTTGCCTTATATAATTCTAGTCAGTAGAATTTGACAACATTGAGAAGATGTAGTTCTATGGTTAGGTCACAGAAGATTATGCTCTCTTTCTTGATAATATACTCTCTCTCTCTCTTTTTTTCCTTCTCCTCCCTTTCTCTGTCTTTGGCTTTGGGGAAGTGAGCCCCCATGTTGGAAAAGACTAGGTGTCAAGAAACTGAGGACAGCACCAAACACAAACAATGCATAACTGAGGTCCACAGTCAAAAATTCCTGGAGGGATTAAATTATGTTTCCAATCTTATAAGTGAGGTTGGAGACAGATCCTTCCTCAGGTGAGTCTCACTTGAGCCTTCAACTTCCACCATCGCCTCAGAGAGAATATTCACTATACACGGAGATCCACTTAAGTTGTGCATGGAATTTTGATCTGCAGAAACTGTGAAATAATGAATGTGTAATGTTTTGAGACACTAATTTTTGAAGTAATTTGTAAC